>NC_037672.1:141660348-141800911 GCF_003255815.1 Theropithecus gelada
AAAGATGTTTTTATTTGGGTTTTTTTGTGTGTGTTTGTTTATTTTTTGGGACAGAGTCTTGCTCTGTTGCCCAGGCTGGAGTACAGTGGTGTGATCTCGGCTCACTGTAACCTCCTAGGTTCAAGAGATTCTCCTGCCTCAGCCTTCTGAGTAGCTGGGATTACAGGCATGTGCCACCATGCCTGACTAATTTTTGTATTTTTAGTAGAGACGGGGTTTCCTCATGTTGCCCAGGCTGGTCTTGAACTCCCGGACTCAAGTGATGCACCTGCCTCGGCCTCCCAAAATGCTAGGATTCCACCACGCTTGGCCTCTTGTAATAAAGTTTTTGACTGCAGTTTTTTCTAATATCAAGGTAGTAATAACATGGCTTTGAATCCAACTATTTTTATTTTATTAAGTGTTGCTGATCCTTTATATCACAATGCTCTGTACTCTGTGAAAAATGTCATTTTCAATTTTTATATAAGTTTAATCTCATTTTAAATGTATAAATGCCCACAAAGAAAAATTATTTTTCATAAAGCCAAAAGTCCCTTAATAATGTGAAATAACCTCCGTGTAATTTTCCATTTGGTTGAGTTAGTTTTTGCTCCTGGTATTCTTTCATTATTTTTGAAATTGCTATTCTATTGATAAAACCTATTAACAAGTGTAAATGAGCATTTATGTGGTTATGCCAGTTTAAGGCAGTTTAATCTATATATTACTTTCCGCCATATTTTTTACTGAAGCAGAAACTGGCGTGGCAGATGCAACGTTTCTCCAGTTGAGTAAAGAAAGTCCTGCCTTCTCTTAAATTTTAGGTCCCGCCAGTTACAGCAGAGGTGAGGAAAGTTTTTACATTAATATCTTTATATTTACCTAAGATTTGAAGGGCAAAGGAAATAGAAGCTATAAATCTGAGAAATCTCATGGTAATCACTTAAAACAAGTGAAAAACCAAGAAATCTGGACCCTAGAAAAAGTTTGCCATCTTTTTTTTTTTTTTTTTGGCGGAGTCTCGCTCTGTCGCCCAGGCTGGAGTGCAGTGGCCGGATCTCAGCTCACTGCAAGCTCCGCCTCCCGGGTTCACGCCATTCTCCTGCCTCAGCCTCCCGAGTAGCTGGGACTACAGGCGCCCGCCACCACGCCCGGCTAATGTTTTGTATTTTTAGTAGAGACGAGGTTTCACTGTGTTGGCCAGAATGGTCTCGATCTCCTGACCTCCTGATCTGCCCGCCTTGGCGTCCCAAAGTGCTGGGATTACAGGCGTGAGCCACCGCGCCCAGCCAAGTTTGCCACTTTAAAGGGCGTCTCTCTAAGTGAGATGTCTACCATCTTCTAGAGACCATCTCTGACTAGAAAAAATAAGAAAATCTATTGGTGATATCAGTTATCATTGTTTTCCAGTGGCTATATTACCTCATAAAAAGAAAATATCAAACTTCACAAAACTATCTCTAAATGGCATAGAATTCCCTTTGGTACAAAATTCCCTTTTAAAAATAATTGATTGTTTCCTGATACTACAGTAGTGTGTGTGTGCGTATGTGTGTGTGTGTGTGTGTGTGATGAGAACACTTAAGAAATCTATTCTCTTAGCAAATTTCAAGTATACAATAAAGTTTAATACTGTAGTCTTCAAGCAAGTCATGATGTAAGCAGAAACTCTCTTCTTCTTTCTTATTAATCATAACCACCACTTTTTAAGCCCTTACTTTCACAGTCATTACATAGATCACTTCTGGAATCCCTGTCAGGTAGGTGTTAATATCCCTTTTCATAGATGAAGGGACTGAGGCCCAGATGTTAAGGAAACTGCCCTGATACCACAGCTAGCAAGTACCACAGACAGATTTTAAATGCAGTTTTTCTGACACTGTGCTCTCAACCAGGACGCTATGCTGCTGAATACTGCTATATTCCTCTGATGAGTGGCACTGCATGAGAGGAGAGACTGCAGAGCATGTTAAGTAAACAAGATTGGTGATGGTTGGTGTCAGCATGCTCAATAAGGACGCTGAGAGCCCAGCATCCAGAGTCACAGATAGACACCTGGGTTCTGATCACTGTTCCTACCAAGCCTTACTGGTTGTTTGGCCTTGGACCAGTTGTTTAGCCTCTCTAGGCTCACTTTCTTCATCTGTTAAATAGAGACAATAAAAGGTCACACCTAATATTTTGCATGCACAATCACACATAAATGTGAAGTGCTTTGTAAGCTGTTAACCATCATCTATTATACTAACATAAAAAGGAGGGGAGGAAAGAAACTATGCATGACTCACAAGCTCCAGTGACCACTGCTAGCAATACACCCTGGGGTTGAAACAGTCCCTCCTAAAGTCAATTGTGGTGGCTCACTTCCAATCCTAGCATTTTGGGAGGCTGAGGCAGGAAAATCGCTTAAGGCCAGGAGTTCAAGACCAGCCTTGTCAACATAGCAACACCCCATCTCTACCAAAAACTTAAGCATTAGCCCGGTGTGATGGTACACACCTATAGTCTCAGCTACTGGGGAGGCTCAGGCGAGAGGATCCCTTTGAGCCCAGGAGTTCAAGGTCACAGTGAGCTATGACTTTGCCACCACACTCCAGCCTGGGTGACAGAGTCAGACCTCATCTCAAAAAAAATAAAAATAAAAAAATAATAAATAAAATAAAATGTGTCTGAATAACTTATGGAAAACTCATGATAGTGTTAGCATTCGCACCAAAATAATATGGCAATCCCATGGAAACAAAGTTATTGATGCATGTGGAGTGGCTTCCTTTACCTCAGAAATATAAACCTAGGATATATATTTTTATTTAAATGTGTTACTAGAGAAAAACAACATCTTTTGACAGCATCAACTTTTGACATTAATTATAGGGTATTGCTGCGCACCTCACTCTGCAGAGCCCCCAGCTCTGGAGTTTCTCGAAGCACATGACTAATGATGACTAAGCACAAAGCAGCCAACCCCTAAGAACTACAGCAACCTTTCAGCAGCATTTCCTTGCTTTCATAGTAGTTTTTCTCAACCTGGATATTATAGTAACGTCGGTCTTTTTTGTGTTTATTTTGGAACACGGTTTGTGTCAATCTGCCACAGAGTTAATAAATTGTAGGATTTGCAAAGGAAATATACTGGGACTGAAAAGTAAGAAGGCACATATTTTTGCCCACTAGCAACTATGGCTCACAGCACAGATTTAGAATGTCGGTTGGGAGGGAGGCAATTGGGTAAAGCTGCTATGAAATTAATATGTAATGGATATTACAGAGAGTATATTTCTCAAGAAATTAATATTATTATTATTATTTTGAAAAGCAGATCAGGCCAGGCGTGGTTGCTCACACCTATAATCCCAGCAATTTGGGAGGCCAAGCCAGGAGGACCATTTGAGGTCAGGAGTTCAAGACCAGCCTGGCTGACATGGTGAAACCCTGCCTCTATTAAAAATATAAAAATTAGCCGGGCGTGGTGGTAGGTGCCCATAATCCCAGCTACTTGCGAGGCTGAGGCAGGAGAATCACTTGAACCCTGGAAGCGGAGGTTGCAGTGAGCTGAGATCATGCCACGCCACTGCACTCGAGCCTGGGTGACAGAGTCAGATTCCATCTCAAAAAATAAAAAGCAGATCAGTAAAACGTGCCATGAAATCAGAGAAGAGAGAAGTTTAAAAGATTTTAAAGTTAAATAACAGCAACAGTAGATGGTAGACATTATCAGTGAAATGTGCTGAAGATCAGGTGCAAGAACATGTAAGTGGAGCCGCTCATAGTGGCTCATGCCTGTAATCCCAGCACTTTGGGAGGCCTAGGCCGGCAGATCATGAAGTCAAGAGATCAAGACCATCCTGGCCAATATGGTGAATCCCCGTCTCTACTAAAAATACAAAAATTAGCTGGGTGTGGGGGTGCACACCTGTAGTCCCACCTACTCAGGAGGCTGAGGTAGGAGAATCACTTGAACCTGGGAGGCAGAGGGTGCAGTGAGCTGAAATCATGCCACTGCACTCCAACCTGGTGACAGAGCAAGAGTCCATCTCAAAAAAAAAAAAAAAAAAGAATATAAATGAAAAAGCCCCAACTACCTATCTCTCAAACCTCAGGCTACAATAGACCCTCCTTCTATCACCTTGATTCAATATTTTATATAAAGTCTAAATACCAAACAAATTTGCTCTTTGTTTTGTGTCTACCTTTCTATGATCAACTTTGGAAGTTTGTTTATGTAGCATAAGGCTTTTAACAGACTTCTTTCATCTTTGCACTTTTATAAGTATATACATAAATTTATTTTATATAGTATATAATATTTATATGCAATAAGTATGTACAACAAATATGTTGTCAATTTCTACAATACATTTTAAGGTATTTGTTGATAGTAGTCATCAACTGATATTTAATTTTAAAGTCTATAATTATGTTGAACTATTACAAATCAAAGTGCCCAGAACTGAGGACATAATCCAAAGTGTTTTAAAAACTAGATCATTGTCTAGAAATTAAAATTGTCTTTGGACCTTTCAGTCAAATATGTTTTGAAAAATAAGATGCTATTTATCAAGACCATTTTATAATGTGTTATCATGAGAAAAGCTTTTTCTAAATCACGTAAGTTTCTATCCAGCATGACCTTGTGGTTCCAGCTGACAATCCATACAGTCAAAGTTGCACTCAGGAATTACCATCAGAAGGGAGGTCAAATTGGAATCCTTTATCTAAAGAATTTCCATTTTACTCTATCTATATATGTCATATACATCTTAAAGTTCGTCTATTCACTCACTTAAAATATTATGCAATTCCTCAGTCCTCAACTTCAACTTACAGAAAATCTATTAAAAATATCAACTAGTTTAAGATAAAATATGTGCTAATTACTCTATCATACCTCTAGGTAGCAGGATAACAAAAAAAAGAGAATGTCAATGAATATGATCTAAACTAATTCCATCATTGCTAGCAGTTGAAATAATTTAATCTGATTATAGAACTAAATCCAGTAAACTGAAGCTTAACACAAAAATAAAGCATTTAAAAATATCTTACAGTTTTATATATGCCCACAAAAATTCTTGTGGAAAGAGTGTTTCTTTTAAACATGCAAATATTGAATAATGTGACTTTCTCTTTAAGAATAGCTAAATTGGCCAGGTGTGGTGGCTCACACCTGTAATCCCAGCACTTTGGGAGGCCAAGCAGGTCAAGAGATTGAGACCATCCTGGCCAACATGGTGAAACCCTATCTCTACTAAAAATAATAATAATAATACAAAAATTAGCTGGGTATTGTGATACGCACCTATAGTCCCAGCTACTCGGGAGGCTGAGGCAGGAGAATCGCTTGAACCCAGGAGGCGGAGGTTGCAGTGAGCCGAGATCACGCCACAGCACTCCAGCCTGGTGACAGAGCGAGACTCCATCTCAAAAAAAAAAAAAAAATCCCCTGCATTGACTGGCATCTGTAATCCCAGCACTTTGGGAGGCTGAGGCTGGTGGATCACCTGAAGTAAGGAGTGCTCAATCAGCCTGGCCAACATAGTGAAACCCCATCTCTAATAAAAATACAAAAATTAGCCAGGCATAATCGTGCATGCCTGTAATCCCAGCTACTCGGGAGGCTGAGGCAGTAGAATTGTTTGAATCCGGGAGACGGAGGTTGCAATGAGTCGAGATCATGCCACTGCACTCCAGCCTGGGTGACTGAAGAGACTGTGTCTTTTAAAAAAAAAAAGCTAAATTATTTACTTTTAGGTTGGTGCAAGAGTAATTATGATTTCTGCCACACTATTTGGTCCTAATAAGCTGTTTCTAAACCACCCTCTTATTCTAACCTGACTTTGATCCAAACAGATCACAAACTTTCATAAAATGGCATCTGTCCTCAGGCTTTTCTAGATAGGGAAACATGACTGATAAGAAACCTTAGCCCACAGTTTCAAAGTGTTCAGAAGAATTCCTTTAAGAAAAAAATGAATTGTGTGTGTGAGTGAAAAAATGCTTAAGATTGTGGTGGGGGGAGGGGAAAGTGCTAGTCTTAAGAGGATAGAAATAACGAAATTTAATTCCCATTAGATTCTTAGGCTTTCTAGGAAAGACGTGGTGATGAGGCTCCCGTAACTGCAAATATCTTTCTGGATGGCTGTGAACACATATGTTCAGGAAAAGTGAAACAAAACTTGAACCAACATCCCTCCACACACAGGTCACCAAACATCTGTCATAAGTTATCAATTACTACTCTAGACTGGACTCAAGCCTGTGACCCGAGGTTGAAAAAGTCCCATAGTTCATTCTCTTACCCTGTCCGTGATTTTTCTATGTATCACCTTTAAAGCTTCTGTTTAAATCTCCAGGGATTTGGAAGATCAGATGACTCCGTGACGTTAATAATGTATTTACACCCGAGGTGTCTGTGTGCCTCACCCTGGGGCTGATCTTATGCTTGCTGCACCAAAACGCTTTACCCTGTCATTGACATAGTTCTTTAATTGCATAAATGCTTTAATTGCAAACTACAGACAATGTCTCCTTGTCCAAGGAGAGTGTTTTATTTTCCTTAAGATTTTGACTTTGATTAAATGTTAATACATATAAGAGTTCTGGGCAAATAAACAAACAAGCAGGCAAACAAAAATCGAAAACCCTTCTGGGCATGTCTAGGTGAGCTTTTTCCCTTGAGAAGAATTAGTTATTGGAGGGACTACTAAATAAAACTTAGGTGACAGCATCAATTGTCAGAGCCTTTGATCTCTAATGGGTTGCATTCCTGTAATATTCCACCTCAGTTGGATGTGTGAGAACTAACCATGGCAAAGCCATATCACTCACTTGCTGACCATATGATATCAGTTTTGCCACACAGTGATGGCATCATCTCTTCTGGGATAGTGATGACCTCACTTATGAAATCAAAGGACTAGGCTAAATAATACCTTAGGTCAGCCAGGCGTGGTGGCTCACACCTGTAATCCCAGTGCTTTGGGAGACTGAGGCAGGCGGATTACAAGATCAGGAGTTGGAGACCAGCCTGGCCAACATAGTGAAACTTTGTCTCTACTAAAAATGCAAAAAATTAGCTGAGCGTGGTGATGGGTACCTGTAATCCCAGCTACTCAGGAGGCTGAGGCAGAAGAATCACTTGAACCCAGGAGACAGAGATTGCAGTGAGCCAAGATCACACCATTGCACTCCAGCCCGGGCAACAGTGCAAGACTTCGTCGCAAAATTAATTAATTAATTAATTAATTAAAAATAAACTAATAATAATAATACCTTAGGTCCTTTCTTGCTCTACAATTCTGAGGAATGGAAAGTAGTGCAAATCTCCAAGAGAATTACGGAAAAGATAAGGGTTCCGTGTGATCAGGCATTGGATGACTCCTTGCTGGTCCTGGCTCAGAAATTGTGGGGCATACTTTGCTTTCTTTTGATTATTTTTCCCTTTGTAGTAATACGGAAACCCAGTCAGCATCTCCCAATGCAGGGTTTGGGTGGGTACCTTGCCTCATTGACCAATAGGTGCATCGTCTTTCTGTACGATCATCATTGCTCTGTTTAAAATTTTAAAAGCTGCAGTAACTCAACATGTAGTGAGGTTTCAGGTTTTAGTTAATGACAAGATAATGTCTTGAATGTGCAGGAAAACAGGGAAGTAAATTTTCAAACCTTGATCAAGGTGAAGATATACCATGACCTCGAAGTGGACAGTACTTGGGGTGGTGAGGGAGAAGCCCAGCCTGGAACTCAGAGAAGGAAAAGGAAAGTAGTTGTAGGTGATAAGATTGCAGAGTTGAGCATCCTGTGTTGGTAGGAGCACAAAGTGTATAGGATCTGCTATGATCTTTGGCTTCTATACTGAGTAAGATGGGGAAGCATTGGAGAGTTTTGAACTGGAGTGACATGATCTGACTTAAACTTTTTAATTTTTGTTATTTTTTAATTTTTATTTTATTTATTTAGTTTTCTGAGATGGAGTCTTGCTCTGTCGCCCATGCTGGAGTGCAGTGGCACAATCTCGACTTATACAACCTCTGCCTCCCGAGTTCAAGCGATTCTCCTGCCTCAGCCTCCCAAGTAGCTGGGATTACAGGCACCCGCTACTACGCCCAGCTATTTTTTGTATTTTTAGTAGAGACAGGGTTTCATCATATTGGCCAGGCTGGTCTCGAATTCCTGACCTCAGGTGATTCGCCCACCTCGGCCTCCCAAAGTGCTGGAATTGCAGGAGTGAGCCACCACGCGGGGCCCCGGCCCAAACTTCTTAAACAGGATCTATAGTGGCCACGCTGAGAGTAGACTTGGAGAGGCAAGGGTGGAAGCGCAGATATAGGGTAGAATACTGACTTCTAGTACCGGCTCTGCTATGAACGTTCTTTGTGCCTGTAAGCCAGTCATTTCATCACAGGAGCCTCAATTTTTACCTGTAAAATGAGAGGATCATTAATATCTGAGGTTCCTTTCATTTCTACCTTTCAGTGGGTCAATACTTGGAAGAATATTGCAAATTTTTTCTATTAAACATAAGCATTTTTACACATGGTGTTTCCAAAATTTCTACCTTCTTTCTCATAGTTTTAAAGTGCAAATTTTGAAACTCAGTACATTAGCAACATAGGATATTTCATGGGTTCTGGTGAAAGGTTGTAAATTACAGGAAAATATCAATTGTGGTAATGTAATGAAGAAGGCTCACTCTACGCCAGTTGTAATTGCTAATTCATGAAAATGGTAACCACAATTAAAGACTGTTTGAATGATACACACACACACACGTATTCCTCCTAGGAAATGCACATTTAAAGGGGTAAAGGGGGGAAAATATGATTAAAGCATAACTATACTTGGGTTTAGCATATAAAAGGTCAAAATCCAGGTATCTTGAAGTCAGAGAGGATTAAAATGAAAATGGAACATAAAAACATAGGCCTCTAATACGGGGATATGGAAAGCTTGTTGTAGGGAATTTCTAACTCTTTAAATTGTAAAATAATTGACCTTACTAATAAAGTACCTGTAATTCACTCTCAAAAGTAGAATAATCCCAAATATCCATAATGGGTTTCTTTGTTCTAGATGAGCAAATAACCTCATCTAACAAATCATTCTTTCAGGCTGTATGTTAAGCTGGCAAAGAACTGTCCCCTTTCCTACCTGCATCTGAATCTACAGAAGTTAATTTTGTTGTGGATAGAGTAAATTAGATGTGAAAAATTGAAAAGGGAAAGAGGTTAATGCTTGATCATCTTACTTGCACATGCAAGGATTGAAGGGCTCTGTTTCCTTGAGAGAATTCCCATGATGCCAATTAACCTAACTTATTCCAAAACAATTCTCTGTTTGGAAAGAATAATTTTCATTGTGGGTGTTCCTTGAAATTGTATGCCTCATCCCCTGTTATTACTGAGATGTGTGCTGTGCAATTGAAAGTACCAGCCTCGTTTCCATACACTGTATGGATTAGAGCTGTATCCCACACACGGTGTCAAATAATGTTTTAATTTTGTCCAATGAACACATATTTTAACTTCTAGCAATTTTTAAAAAATGTGCGAAGGCCATCTCTGCCTAATATTAAACCCAGTATCTTATGTCAAAAACTAAAAGCAGGAGACTTGTTTTAATCAGGAAATAGCTTTTCTTGTCAGTTATTTTTTAAGTGAACTTCCTTGGTTGGATTTAAATGGCATCTTCATTTTTTAAAATAGTATAATGCATTTTTCCTCCACTGTGGGAATAAACTGAACTAGAAAAGTTTGAAAAGGATATAACTAACTTTTGGTAAATGTATTATCCTTTTTTTTAGACTGCGTTCTCTATTTGGATTGCTGGAGTAAAAAAAATGAATAAATCAATTAACCAATATGCATTCTGAAATTTAATTTGGTGAATAGAATATATGTGCTTTTCATCAGGTACACACCTTTTTAAGTCTGAAACCACCACACACAAAGAATTTAATTCTGACAGACATTTGTTCTCAGCATAAATACTTTAGGGCCAATAGTTGTCCCCACTTAATCATGCTTCTTAAAAGTGAATTCCAGAAGACTTGAGGCCCCAAATGACCCCTGGTAAGGTGAGTTGTCAGTAAATTACTTTTATGATGTGCCCTGGGGAAGTAGGTCTGCTAGAAACTTGGTAGGGAACTGGTCCCCTTTGCCTGTAGGGGGATGACCTTTAACTTCATCTAACCTTTGTGTTTCTAATTCTAAATTTCAGGGAGGCAGTTAGTCACATTGTTGGATATCATTTTAAAAGAGTTTCTCCTGTACTCAGAAGACAGTGTTAACCACAAATTTGTTGTTTAACCTCTAAATGAAGCATCCTATAAGCATTTTATTTCTATACTTTAATTTTAAATACCATTTAATGAATTGAAGTAGAAAAGAGTTCCAAATGGATTCATAGTTAAATTATGACTGCCTTAGATGAAATTTAGGAAACACTGCAGAACATTTAATCTCTCTAATTTTGCTAATTTGAACTTACTGTGGGGCTTGAAAATGCATACGAACAGTTAGAGATGAATGAAGATGTTACATCAGAATACAATTAATTTTTCACAAAATATTTAGTCATTGAAGACAAATCTTGCTAACTTTATTGTCTTCATTATGAGAAAGTTTTTAAGGTGCTTTTTGGGAATAATAAATACATTGAAATTATCAAACATAGGAATTTAGATTCAGTTTTGGACTAAAAAAATCTTATTTGTCTATACTGAACTGAAATCATTGGGAAATAATTTTTGTTCACAGGACATAAAATACACAGAGATTATTAATTTCTCATTGGTTTTGGCTGACATTTGATAGGGCAGTATTTTTAATTCTTTCCTAAACAAAAATAGTTCGTGGCTCAGTTTTTTAAAAATATAATTGTACTATTAGATTAAAAAATATTTACATATATATACACATATATGTGTGTATATATGCATAAAACACTGTATTGTTCAATGAAATATTACTAAAAACAATAAGCTTTTCTAAAAAATTACACACCTAATTTTTAACCAGAGAATGTTTAGGTATATGAGTACATAGACTAAATGTAGAATATTTCCATAATCTCTTTGGTTTATATTTCAGTTTATAGCATAAGCAAAGCCAGGCAGTCTAAACTTTGCATTTGATATCAATCCTTTGGAGGAGATCAACAAAAGCAGTCATAGGAGCCATTAGTATAACTTCAGTAATTTTTCAGTGGGGAAAGAAAGAGATCATCAAAATTCTTTCCTATAAACCAAAGGTTCTGGCTCAAGAGTGTATGTAAACAAGATGTATGTTTTAAATACAGCTTAAATGCCACCCAGGAGAGAAATTCAATGGTGAAAGAGTTGTCAACAGACTGAGGGCAATCTTTAAATGATGGGCAAAATATTAAATTAATGACACTAATGTTGGGAATACACAGTCATGTGCTTCCAAGAAATTCAGCACAAAATGTCCCCTTTTCCCCCACCCTAAATTGTTTATATTTGGATCCAGAGAGATAGTAAGGCAAAAGATTTTACTTGAGAACATGGCAACCAAACTCAGAATTTTGAAACAAATTTGAAAATAAAGTTAGAATAAAATGTTATTTTAATCCTGCCGAAAGCATTTGTTCGTCATCATGTACATTTCTACTTAGATATGGTTAGGAGCAGGGTTTTTTAAGTTATTGCTTGTGTGTTTGTTTTTGTTTTGTCAAAAATTTTGCATGAAAGTAAATTTATGGTCGTAACCATTACAGCATGTCCCACATTATCATTCTCTGGAGACTTGCTATTCAGTTTCCATTCAGCCTGGACCAAAAGACACACTCATAATATGTTCTATGTAATGAACAGGGCCCATCTCTGGAGTCATCTCCGAAGCCCAACCCAAAACACAGGACCTAGAATGTGGAAGGTAGTTTCCCCACAGGAATATCAGTGTGCTTTGATCAGAGGAAGGTAAATGGGTGGTGGTCAGGAAAAGCAACAAGGATATGAAGAACTCAAATATCATGAGGGAGAGGAAATAGAAGCAGAGAAACTATAAATAACCTGATGTATGCCTTAAGGAAAGTATAACCAAAGTCTTGGAGATGCCAGAGTAAAGAACAGGTGAACAGGTAATTCCATCCTTCTGAGGATGTCTGTGTCTCACATAGGAATGATTCTTAAAGGATATGGGCATTGCCTTTCATGCAAGAAACATGATTAAGAGATTGAGATGAGGCTAAACATGTAAACTGAGACCAGAGAGGGTACCTATAAAGCATCTTATATGTTCAGCTAGGGACTCTGTGTCTCTTCTGTGGTAGACAGCAAGGGAAGTTATGGCCAGCCTCCCAGTGATGTGTTAGGTCTCTGTGCAACCAGTTGGCTTAAGACAAATGTTACCTTAGCTACTGTGACTGCCATTCTTACCCTTGTACAGGATTTGGGAGCTTCTCCCTGTTTGGGGGACAAGACGGCTTAAAAACTGAGTCTCAAAAGAATTGAAAAGTGAATGCAAGGGAAGAAGACTTTAGGAAAAACAGAAACTCAATTCAGATGCACTTCGTCAAAAACCAAAACAATTTTACTTTCCCCTGTGTTGGCTTCATTTTTTCACAGGCTTTCTCTTCGTGGCACAGATTGTAGCAGCTCTAGACTTACATCCTACCAGCTTAGCAAATCCAGGAGAAGGAGGGCTGCTTTTCCCTGAGTCTCAACAGCAGTCTCATAACAGATGCCACTGGCTTGGACCCTACACCCATCCTGGGGCCACTCATGGTCCCAGAACTTCTCTGGAGCCAAGGACAGAGCCCAAAGCACTCAGCCACAAGTGTGGAAAGGGTACCACCCCCAGGGGGAATGGAGGTGTTGTTAGTAGAGAAAGGACTGGACCCTGGGCAGCAATAACAACAGACATTTACTGCTTACAGAACAAATAAGAACACTCAGAGTCAGAGTCCAGACTGTTAATATTCAATCCTGTCTGACTTTCTCCCTGTGCTTCTTAGTACTAGGCTTTCCTCTGTTAGGGACATTGAAGGTTTATAAAGCAACCCAACTAAGGCTTTCACTTGGTAGAGTGTGCCTAATTAGGCGGTATTTTCTTAATGTTCATATAATATTTGTTTCTTGCTTACTTATATCTACTTACTTTTATAAGACATGTAGACCCAGAGAGGTACCCACATTTGAGGTAGCAATGAAATATGTCCAGGAAGCCTTACTGGAATGCCAGAAGCAATGGAGTCAAAAAGACTGACTTAGTAACTTCTAAGTTGCAGAAAATGGCTCATCTCCCAAAAAAGGAGTAGATGAATCCTTGTAGGAATCACATCTATACAACCTATAGTCCCATCCTTACTTTAAAAGGCTTTTGTAAAATTTCTATTTGATTTCTGTCCGTTAATCATATTTATTAGGGAATCACTGTAATTTGCATCGAAATCTATAAGAATAACAGAAGTATATCAGGAACTGCCTCCAAAATGCTTATATAGAGATTATGAAACATCTGCTGATGAGGTTTTGTACTTTGGTAACATAATTTTGAATTGTTTTGTACCCTATGGCTCTAAAGTTCACATCTTCTTTCCAGTGATGTTGAGTTCCATTATGTGCAATTTAATTAACTTTTGTAGACAAGTATGACTTTTTCATTATTATTAAACTTTAAGTTCTGGGATGCGTGTGCAGAACATGCAGGTTTGTTACATAAGTATACATGTGCCATGGTGGTTTACTGCACCTATCAACCCGTCATCTACATTAGGTATTTCTCCTGATGCTGTCCCTCCCCTAGCCCCCCATCCTTCTGACAGGCCTTGGTGTGTGATGTTCCCCTCCCTGTGTCCAGGTGTTCTCATTGTTCAACTCCCACTTATGAGTGAGAAAATGCAGTGTTTGGTTTTCTGTTCCTGTGTTAGTTTGCTGAGAATGATGGTTTCCAGCTTCATCCATGTCCCTGCAAAGGACATGAACTCATCCTTTTTTATGGCTACATAGTATTCCATGGTGTCTATATGTCACATTTTCTTTATCCAGTTTATCACTGGTGGGCATTTGGGTTGGTTCTTTGCTATTGTGAACAGTGCTGCAATAAACATACATGTGCATGTGTCTTTATAGTAGCCTGATTTATAATCCTTTGGGTATATACCCAGTAATGGGATTGCTGGGTCAAATGGAATTTCTGGTTCTAGATCTTTGAGGAATTGCCACACTGTCTTCCACAATGGTTGAACTAATTTACACTTCCAACAGTGTAAGAGTATTCCTATTTCTCCACATCCTCTCCAGCATCTGTTGTTTCCTGACTTTTTAATGATCTCTTTTCTAACTGGCATGAGATATTATCTCATTGTGGTTTTGATTTGCATTTCTCTAATGACCAGTGATCATTGGTTTTTTTTTTTTTTTTTTTTCTGTTTGTTGGCCGCATAAATGTCTTCTTTTGAGAAGTGTCTGTTCATATCATTTGCCCACTTTTTGACGGGGCTGTTTTTCTCTTGTAAATTTGTTTCAGTGTTTTGTAGATTCTGGATATTAGCCCTTTGTCAGATGGATAGATTGCAGAAATTTTCTCCCATTCTGTAGGTTGCCTGTTCTCTCTGATGATAGTTTCTTTTGTTGTGCAGAAGCTCTTTAGTTTAATTAGATCCCATTTGTGGATTTGGGCTTTTTTTGCCATTGCTTTTGGTGTTTCAGTCATGAGGTCTTTGCCCATGCCTATGTCCTGAGTGGTATTGCCTAGGTTTTCTTCTAGGGTTTTTATGGTTTTAGGTCTTATGTTTAAGTTTTTAATCCATCTTGAGTTAATTTTTGTATAAAGTGTAAGGAAGGAGTCCAGTTTCAGTTTTCTGTATATGGCTAGCCAGTTTTCCCAACTCCATTTATTAATTAGGGAGTCCTTTCCCCGTTGCTTGCTTTTGTCAGGTTTGTCAAAGATCAGATGGTTGTAGATGTGTGGCGTTATTTCTGAGGCCTCTGTTCTGTTCTGTATGACATATTTTAATTTGTCTTTAGTCATAATAGCATGATTAACATGCTGTAGACTACTTAAAATGTAATATTGTCAGTATTTCTTTATACTTTGAAATATGCAGGACATTTCCAAACATTCTCATGAATCTATTAATGTGCCTTTGCTATTTAATATGCATATTAAAATCTGTTCCTGTTTATTCACTTAAATGAAAGCAAGAGAAAGTTTAAAAAGCACAAACTCTGACTCTGTTGGAGAATGTGTGTGCTTTTATCTCTAGCAATTTGGAAAGACTTTAAATTAGTCATTTGTTTTCTCATTGACAGTCTTTGTTACATTTAAACATGTTCATGAAATTAATGCTAACTATATACAATAAGCATTCAAAAATAAAAAGTCGATTTCTTTTTAATGGAAAAAACTTGTTTATGTCTTATATGTCTGAGTTTTAAGTAGGAGTAGTTTTATGTAATTATATGACACGATTTTACTTTTTTCTAACTAAAAACATGCTTATGTGCTCACTGTGCTTTACTAAAAAAACTTTCTTGTTTTCTATTGTCTGCCACATCCATTCTAAAATCAATGTTTAATTTACTTATGTAGAAAGTTTAAATAACATTTCTGCTTTATTTCACCACTTTAACCCCTTGTCATGCTGTTCATTCTGTCATTCATTCAAATGATGGGAAGACATTTTTCTTTAAGACAAGCTTTTTACCCATGGCGCAACCCATAGAGGATTGTTACCAGAAGACAGTTACAAAGCTACTTTCTGTTTGATCAAAAAACGGACAGATTTGTGGAAATCAGCTCAGAAGAATAATCTGTTTTCCAAGATCTCTATGTAGGGACTTAGTAAATGTCTTCCCTGTACTTTGTAGATCTGCAGAAAATAATATGGTTCAGCTCTACATCAGAGCTATGACTATATGTTTGCCATTCATTGATGGATTCATTCATTCACTGAAAGAATGATTATTGGACTTCTTCTAAATGAAACAGAAGAACTAGAAAAAATCCAGAAATTCTATTTTTGCATGTTGATGAATTACAATAAGCCAATTGTAAACATTCAGATAGAGATTTATGGTATTAGAAAGAGAGAAAGATAGAAGGAATGAGGGCTTTTGGACTTGTGTCCAGGATTACTGTCTAAGCAGGTTCAAATGTCTTCCCATTTACTTGTTTTCTGTCAGGATATTGATGCAGTCTCATTGTTCCCAGTATTGACCTGCAAAACACTAAAATGCAGAAAATTTCTATTTATCTCTACCAAAGAATAGGAATTTCTCATTAACTGAATATTTTGATTGACTAATAATTTAAAAGATACATGGTAAAAATGACCAATTTTCAAAGAATGTACATAAAGGTATCATGAAAAATGTGAAAACAGCTTATTCTTATATGTAAAATATGAAATACTGTAATATTCAGGTCATCTTTACAAATATATCAGGTTTACCACCTTTCACTTTCTTTATGTGAAACCCACTGAGACTAGATAGGTATTAGAATTCAGGGACTTTCAGATGTATATTAAGTCAATATGGTTCATATATTATACATTAATCTAACTGCAGAAAAACATCTGAATATATAAAGACTATGAATTGTTTCACAACCATTCTGGTCTAGTTTTGCTGGAAAATAAGTATGCACTAAACTTATAAAAAAGCTTTTGCTCTTTAGAGTTTTTTGGACTTCAAAAGTCTATCAGATTGCAAAGTTGTTTTTTTTGTTTTTTTGTTTTTTTGTTTTTTTTTTTGAGACAGAGTGTCTCGCTCCATCATCCAGGCTGGAATGCAGTGGCGTAATTTCGGCTCACTGCTCCACCTCCTGGGTCAAGCAATTCTCCTGCCTCAGCCTCCTGAGTACCTGGGACTACAGGTGCAGGACACCACACACAGCTAATTTTTGTATTTTTAATAGAGCTGGGGTTTCATCTTGTTGGCCAGGATGGTCTTGATCTCCTGACCTCATGATCCGCCCGCCTCAGCCTCCCAATGTGTTGAGATTACAGGCAGGAGCCACTGCATCCGGCCCCCAGATTTCAGACTTCTTATTTTACAGCAGCATGCTTTAGCATCTCATTTATCTGGCAATTAGATTTCATCATCACCTTCGGGGGACAGAATTGGGAAGGCAAAATGAAGCAAAACTGGCTTCTGAGCATCAAGGAAAATAGCTGTGGGTCACGTGCTTTAGTTATAAAATTATAAAACTTTTGGAAGTGGAAGGAACCTTTGGAATCATGCCACCTAGCTCTTTCATTCTACAGTTGAGGAAACTAAAGCATGGGGAGACAAAATTGTTAGTTTGAGGTTGGCTAGCCAAACAGAGCCATACTCATGTTGAATTATTTGTAAAATTAATCTTCATTGTTTAACAAGGCTAATGTTTTGCTGTAAGCTTTCCCAGAACGTTCGTGTTTCTGAGTGATAGTGATTAGAACAGCAGATTAGAAATATGGGGGACATAGAAGGCACTCTAGAGACTAATTTACCGAGAAGTGGAACTGAGAAGCAGAGGAGGAACAGCAGATTTGCAGGACGGCAAAAACTTCTCAACGTACTCTGAAAGTTAGACAGCAGGAGTAATAGATTGCTTTAGGGATGACAATGCCTGCTGGTTGTTCAGGTGCTCTTAACCAAAGGAAATGCAGTGTTTTCCCATGAAAACAAAGTGAAGGACCACATGGCACCACGTTTTGACAAATCCGTTCACCCTGGGTTAGATTTATTTCTTTCAAAACACCACCAAATATCAAAGTAAAAAAAGAGTATTTCAGGGGACTGGAATATATGGGAAATCTCTATCTCTGTTCAATTTTCCTGTAAACTTGAAATTTTCCTAAAAATAAATCTATTAAAACAGACAGAAAGAGAGAGAGAAAGACTGCATTCACTTCTCATTGATATTTCAATTAATGGAATTTCTTAACAGACACCTTTCGGAAGAGAGACTGAAACAGCAGCATTACTGCTATTGACTATTAGTTATTTTTAAGAAAACACCATCTCTATGTGTGAAACAAAATACAGATGAGACCATTTTCTAAAAGGTTGACACTAAGACTCTAAGAACAAGTTAAAACTGTATTTACATAGGCAAGGATGTTTAAAATATATTTTTCAAAGATCATCGGCCAAACTTTTATTAGCTTAATCTCTGTTAAAGTGCAAATATTACTGAGAAAGCTGACTGTTATCCTTACCAGTCTTTTTAGTTTAATGAGAGCAAATTTCAGTTCTTGTCTCAAATGCAGATTCTGATAAAATAAAACTTGGATATATTTGATTTAGAGAGGAAGAAAAAGATTTAAGCAAAGAGAGAAAGAAAGGCAAAACCTGAGAGGATTTGGACACAGAAAACAAGTCTCTGGTTTTATAATCTTGCCCACATTAAAGTAGTAACTTCTAGAATAAAGCTCCATTGTCAGGTCATAGGATTTTACGTTCTTGTCCAGTAATTTCCAAACATTATTAGTTTGCTTAGATTGTTGACATGTAATTAATAATTAATGTTTCTTGTTTTCTATCTAAAATAAAGAAGCTTGGATCAGATTGAACAGAAATAAAATATCTTCTTAATCTCAGTCCTCCCTTGGGATAAACACAGAGCTAAGCTATTCACTTTAGTCTTCATTTTTAAATAAGAAATAAAGAATAAGTTGGTATTTTATGAGGAGTTTCTGAATATAAAAGTTGAGCTATAGTTAAAAAAAAATTGTGGCTAATTACAACATTTCCTTTTGTTTTAGGAATGTTAAGGAGTTAACAAAAGACCACTGTGTTTACAATAGTTGGTTCTTGGAAATTAAATTTAAGATAATAGTCAAATAATGTAAATTTAATTGAATTTAAAACATGATAAATTATTATATACCAACTGCTTCCACATATGTAGATATTATTTAGCTTTTGGGCCAGAGTAAAGTGTACTTAAGACATGCTATATGGTAATGACTTAGATTTAGGCTTGACAATCTACGGATTGAATCTGGCCCGTAGCCTGTTTTTGTAAATAAAGTTTTACTGGAACACAGCCACATCATTTGTTTATGTATTCTCTGTGGCTACTTCTGTGCTACAACAGCAAGGTTTGAGTAGTTGCCAGAGAGATTCCATGGCCCACAAAGCCTTACGTATTTACTATTATATCTGGCTCTTTAAGAAAAACGTTTGCTGACCCGCGATTTGGATGGTCAATTAGTGATTCTCAGCACACTCCTCCCTGAGTTGTGTTGCCTTAAATCTTTGAAGACCTCCTGTAGTCCCAGCTACTTGGGAGGCTGAGGCAGGAGAATTGCTTGAACCCAGGAGGCAGAGGTTGCAGTGAGCTGAGATTGCACCACTGCACTCCAGCCTGGGTAAAAGATTGAGACTCTGTCTAAAAAAAAAAAAAGAAAGAAGAAAGAAAGAATTAGTCCAGTCACAGTGACTCACGCCTGTAATCCCAGCACTTTGTGAGGCCAAGGTGGGAGGATCACCTGAGGTCAAGAGTTTGAGACCAGCCTGGTCAACATGACAAAACCCATCTCTACTAAAAATACAAAAAAAAAAAAAAAAAGAAAAGGAAAAGAGAAGAAAATCTTTGAAGACACTAGAATATCATTTGTACAAGGATATTTTAATAATATTAAGGATATTCTAAAAAGTTTAGCATATTTTGCTAAATACAGATTATAGTCATATTTGAGATTATAGTTTATATTTCCTAGGGCTTTGAATTTTTTAGGACATCATTAAGGAACCATTTTTTATTTCCATATACCAGACTAGTGAAAAGAAAGTGGCATTGTTGCTTCTGATTGCATTCTGTAACTTTCAACTCTAAATGACTTGTGTAGGATTTCCACCAGTAATTGGTTTGCCTGGGTCTTGTATACATATTTCACATCCTAACTTCATTATCTTGGCCCCCTGCATATGCTGCTACTCTCTACCATTATCAATGCAACAATTTCCATGTACTGTATAACTGCAACCTTTTGCACTATACAAGATAGCCCAAGAACACTCTTCATGAGTTGCATCCTAACTGTAGCACTACCCACCTTACACTGACACTCCCTGTCCATGTGGGCCGTAAGGTCCTGGAGAAGAGGGATCATACCAATATCATCTTCCTGCATGTCAGCCTTGGGCACTGTTTGCTGTACAAAACTGAAATTTTTATCTACAAGTGTACTTTTAGAATTTTCTCCTCTGTTCAAGCTCAATAGTTGAAGTAGACATTAAAGTAAGGGTGTCCATTTAATTTGTCACCAAATTGGGACGATTTTGAGAGTAAAGAAGAATGTCTGAATAGTTGTACTAGGACATAGACCAGAACTATGTTCAGAAAACCAGGACATACAGTCACCTTAATATTTGGAGACTTTTAAATTACAAAATTTCCTTAACTATACCATGTCTGATATTAAATACTTGTACATCATAAAGTAGACATTAAAATGACCTTTATAATAGCAACAAATGACCAAAAACAAAAACATTTGAAAAATTGTGGAATTTCAGTTAACTCGGACTTAGTATCTTGTGCCTGATAGAAGCAACATGATGGCCAAGCCTCCTTTTCTTGCTCTTCTATTTTCATAGGACCTTCTCATCCTTTTCATCATCAAGAAAATCAGGTGGCCGTCACTATAGACAACTACCGATAAAAGAAAACAAATTAGAAGAAGGCGACTCATCTAGGATTGTGTCAGGATTAGGAAATAATGTCTTGCACCAGCCATCTTGTTCCATTTTTTTCCTTTTAAATTATTGCTCCTTTTATTCAAAAGCATAATCAGGCACGCATTGATCTTACAATAAGCTTTACTTATAGTAAAACTGAAGCACATTTTAAATTATGCAGTTCACTGTATTAAGCCAGGACTTTCCAGTCCACCCAAAGTTTCCAGTAAAGTTCTGTTTGACCTTTGTATAAAGACCACCTTTACTAGGTGACTTATTTTTGCTGCCCTCTTGGGTGGTCGAATGAGGCAAATTTCCCTGTTGAACAACATACAACCTTCTTTTTTGCCAAGTGAACATTACACTGGGATGTGGCTTGGAGGCACAGTTTCTCAATACTATAAACAACTGCTTTCTTGGAACAGCTTGTTGCTGAAGCATAAAGAGAGGTTACTCTTGGTTTAGCCTTGAGTAGCATATGAATTGGTTAAGGAAGTAAGTGTGGCTCACCCACCAAATTACAGTGGCCATAATATAATTAAGTTCGGTATCCTCCCTAGAGGCTCTAAGAAGTATTATTATGACACCAAACTTAAAGAAGAGGGATTTTTTTCTTAAGAGCCAGGAAATTCATGAGAAGCAGTCTTTGGGGGAAATGCTGCAAAGATTTTTAAAAATCAGTAGAAATACCTAAAAGTTGTTCAAGAAAAAAGGCTGGTTAAAATACAGTAGTTAGTTATCTATGATCCTGAAGACTATTAAATCAGTGTCTCTCACAAAAATAGGCTGCCTTGGCATTAAAGATATTATCGAAATTGGGATGGAGAAGAAAAGGGAAGATTAAAGATATATTCATAATATTAATAGTAAAACAAAGGAAAATAGGAAATGTTACTCAAAAAATTATAGGAAAGGCAATTGCTCTCTGCTTATCCAATTTGTAATTAAAACGCAAAATTTCTAATAACAACTTAGACTTTTAAGTTAAAGACTTAATTTAGACTATTAAAAGATTATTAAAGACCTGCGTGTCTCTGAGTAGAAAGAAGGAGAAAAGAGAGTAAGAATGTAGAGCCATTTACTGGCTCAGCATAAGGCCACAGCTTTCTTAGCAATGCAGCTTGTACAGTTGTCAGAACTTTCTGGTAGAACCCTAGTCCGGGTGCAACAGTCACAGAGACAAATATGAAAACGGGAACATGTGTGAAAACTTAAACACATAAAAAGAAAGATGCTTAGCCTCTATTTCTTTCCAAATAATTGCTGTTCAAAGCATTGCTCTTTATCTCCTGGGCCCCATGATGGAGTGGCTTAAAATAAATCATCAAGTCTTCAGGGCAAGGGTGATTAATTTTTTTGGTCATATACTGCTGCTTTGTCACTCTATGTAATTGTTGTATTCAGCCAGTCTGCTTATCATTGGTCACAGCTTCATAATGTCACAAATAATCCTGCTTATGTTTATCTGTTGAAGTGTCAGCCATCCATGCAATAAATCCTATGACAACCGAATAATATTCTCTTCATGTGTTTTGTGCAGAAGCTACATTGCAATAAGCATGGCTTTCACATAAGTAGAGAGTTTTGGAGTAAAGGAGTGACTCAGGGCAAAGTGTGATTCCACAGACAAATCAAAGGGCCGAATGCAGTATCTGGCAAATCCATCTTTAATGCAGCCATTCCTCTACATGGCCTTGGTTTAGAGTCTACATTAATGCATTAATTCTAGGCTAGTACAGAGCTTAATGATGCATCCCTGCTTAATTTCTAACAACTTCACAGAGGATATTTTTGTCTCCTGCAAGTAGGAATCAAGAAAGTTTATTAGATGTGCTCGTAGTGTAGTGAGCCTTATGTGTGAAAAGGAAAGCCAATGCCTTTGAATTCTTTCATTCTGTGTGGAGTTGCCCTAAATTAAACTGATGCTTCGGTGTCTTCATCCCTTACACAATCAGTTGCATCACTCCTCCACCACAAAGCCATAAAACTCACTTGGTCGAGTGAGTGTTTTACATGTTTCAGGTGCCTAATAACTTTTGGCAACTTTTTTCTTTTTTTTTTTTTTTTTGCTATTGGCCTATAGGTCATCTCAGCATTATCAAAGCTAAGTTTGACAACTTACATTCTATTTGCATGTGGCTTTTAACTTGTTAGGAATGGGAATCCACCTTTTTGAAGTTCCACTGTGTTAGTGTCTTTACAAGATCCAGTCTTGTAATCTAGATATGATTATCCCTTTTTACAGATAAGGAAACTCATGTTCAGAAAGTTAAGTAATCTTCTCAATGATATATGTCTAGCAACTGGTAGAACCAGGATTCAAATTTTATGTCCAATAATTGTGGACAAAATCTGTCTAATAACCATCCAAAACCCAGACTATGAACGCATTTAAAGAAATTTTGCTCCAGAATCAGCACTGATTTTCAACTCTGCTGTCTTCTGTGAACATTGCATAATAAACTAACACCAAGTCAAATACAGACCATGTTCCTGTCTGAGTCAGCCTTGGTTCCCAAGCACGAGTCACTTTCAGAATAGCTTGTTGTTGAAGCAGGAAAAAAAAAAAAGTTGTGCTTGATTTGGCCTTGCGTAGCAATGTGGATTGTAAAGGAAGGTAAGCGCAGCTTGCTAGAAGAGTCCCAGTGGTGCTGGTCGACAGAGTGTCCATCTATAGAATTAATTGGAGAGTCTTTTTTTTTTTACGTTCCAGGCAGCCAACGAGTGAAAATGCATAATTTATGCAAGTGTTGAGGAAAAGGCTCACCTGTGCCAATATAAGATTTTCCCATCTTGAATGAGTGGGAAGTTTAATTTTTCTGCAAAAATAAATTGGAAGTCTAAGTATTAGAACTTACGGGGAAGAGTTATGCTTTCTAATGTATTTAAATAAATGTGAGGTTCTTCTGTTCCCTTTCCCAGTCCATTTTATCCTTTAAAAGACACAAGTCACAGGGAGCATGTTAAATGTCAAAGAAACTATGTAAACTGGTAGATGTTAATTAACTCTGCCAGACAAAACAGTTGCAGGATTGGATAAATGAGGAAGTGCATCATCTAAGAAGTTACATGCAAGAATGGAAGGGATGAGAAGTCATTCTCATACACACAAAACTTCTCAATTCTCCTGTGTCTGGATGAAGGCCATAGACATTTTATGAATTTAAGGTGGGAGCACCAAAAATATCATTGGAGGGCTTATTTCTTCAAGCTTGCTGTGTTGTAAATGTCATCTAGGGATGACACCATACCAGTAGGAAGATATCATTTAGAGCTTGTTCTAGACACTGAAACCATTTCAGTGACAGATAAATACCTTCTCAAGGGTTTGGTTTTGCAAAAAGAAAAAAAAAATCTTTCTATCAATTGCTGGATTAGGTCACACAATTGTTTCAGTCTATAGTGATTAAACTATACCTGCACACATGTGATTTACAAGACAGTTTCATTTCAGAAAGCTTTTATTAATGTATTTGATTTCACTCAGAGTGTGTTCTTTATAACAAACAGGAAACCTCACTAACTATAATTCAAAGTTTGAGCAATGGAAAGGCACATAGATGATGTCGTACATTATAAATATTTTTTGTACTTGCTGGTTTATTTCTAAGGAAATTATGAAAATGACATCATAATGATGACTGACTTTTATTAGTGTTTTTGCTCTGAAAATCTAGACAAGTAGTTACAAAGAAAAACAAATTGTCTAGTGTTACCGCTTAATACTTTGCCTGATGTTTTCTAGTGACATTAATCTTGGGAAGTGATTCCAGGACTACTTTGCTACCATGAGTTCTCTTTTATACATTTATCATCAAAAAGAACATAGTGGTAAAGTACAACAGTTTTTAAAACTCAAAACAGGAAATAATTACTTTTGATTTTTGCCTAGAGTACTGCTTGGATTAGTCTACAACTTGAAAAACAATTTTATTTTATTTTATTTTATTTTATTTTATTTATTTATTTTTTTTTTTGAGACTGAGTCTGGCTCTGTCGCCCAGGCTGGAGTGCAGTGGCCGGATCTCAGCTCACTGCAAGCTCCGCCTCCCGGGTTTACGCCATTCTCCTGCCTCAGCCTCCCGAGTAGCTGGGACCACAGGCGCTCGCCACTTCGCCCAGCTAGATTTTTGTATTTTTTTAGTAGAGATGGGGTTTCACCGTGTTAGCCAGGATGGTCTCCATCTCCTGACCTCGTGATCCGCCCGTCTCGGCCTCCCAAAGTGCTGGAATTACAGGCTTGAGCCACCGCGCCCGGCCGAAAAACAATTTTAGACCAGTATTTTATAGACCATTATTTGTTACTATCAGAGGAAGGTTTAACATAACTATTTATTATATATTTTAGCAAGATGCTTCTTTTTTCTACTACTATCAAATAGAAATTGTTAACGTTCTGTTTCTAACTGAAGCGTTACTCTAATATCTTTTCTAGGTAAATTATTTTATTTTATTTTATTTTACTATTTTTTTGAGACGGAGTCTCACTCTGTCACCCAGGCTGGAGTGCAATGGCGTGATCTCAGCTCACCACAACCTCCGCCTCCTGGCTTCAAGCAATTCTCCTGCCTCAGCCTCCCAAGTAGCTGGGATTACAGGCATGCACCATCATGCCTGGCTAATTTTTGTATTTTTATAGAGACAGGGTTTCACTATGTTGGCCAAGCTGGTCTCAAACTCCTGACCTCATGTGATCCATCCACCTTGGCCTCCCAAAGTGCTGGGATTACAGGCGGGTAAACCATTTTAAGTGACTTATTTGATAATTGTATGTTTTGAAAGAGAAGATAATTGTGTAAAGATAGATGAAATTCACGAAATTGAGGTTTAGGTCTTAGAGTCTACTATTAACCCACACAATGAATATTTGAATACCTAGAGGTGTCAGTCATTGGGCTAAGTGCTAAGGTGCAATCGAAGAATAATAAAACTTGATTTCCATCTAAGATTTCTGTATGGGGTAGGGAAATCAACACAAAGTGATATGATGGTAGTATGGTGTCCTAGCAACACCTAGAAACTACTAGGACGAAAAGAAAAAGACATGCTTGCTACACTCTGGAGTCAAGGAGGACTTTGCAGAAGTGCTGGAGCTGGTCTTAAATGATCAACAAGTTATTCCATAGAAACTAGATGGGAATGATCTTCAAAGCGAGGGAACAAACAAATGCAAATGCATCAGGATATGAAAGCCAAGAGAGCATCAGAGTTGACCGTAGCTGGAAAGACATGGACATGAGATGGAATGACAGAGCGGAGACTGGAAAGAGAGGTTAAGGCCATATTGTAAAGTGTCTCATAGCCCCTGATAAATTATTTGGGCCTATTTTATAGGTGACAAGAGTCAAAAAGTTTTGCTTTGTTGTTATTTTGAAGAGGCAAAGTAAAATGACCAGATTTGTTTGTTACAAATCTATGTGAAGAATGGGCCAGTGTCTTATTAGCATAGCCAATAGAAACAAAAAACTCTCACAATCAAAGAAATTTTTTGTTCTTTACGCTGTCGGTGATATTTTTTAACCTCCATTTAGATTTGTATCAAGAAATTCAAAGAAAACAGCTTTATCTGTGTTTTAACCAGCTCAGCAGCAGTGGATGCCAAAGTCACTCCAGCATTAATAAGGGCAGTTCTACCTTAGGCCATATTCCTACTTTAAGACTGTTTTGGAATGATGGGTAATATTGCACAAAATAATATTTCATTGTATATTGAGGGGCTCCCAGACAATCTTATATGTATCTCCAATATCTACCATTTATTAAAATTGAAAGACTGCCAATTTTCCAATAGAAAGAAAACAAAACTTCCTTTATCATTTTCATAGTGATAAAATATAGACCACCAGATATCTGGATTTCTAATATCAACATCAATATGGCCTTACATTTTGCTTATAACTATAAAAAAATTCAAGGTTTATTATATCACGCTTACTAATTTTGACAGGTAGTTTCACATTTGAGCCCCTGATTCCTGCTGTCTAGGCTTACATGTGTGACATAAAGACAATATGTTTGCATCTGGCAATATTTAAGAAAGAGAAGAATAAGGCAATTGATTGATATTGCTGACATTTGTGTCCATAATTAGGCTAATGGATTGCTGCCTCAGGAGTCTTGCTTTTTTAATCATTTGATGATTCTTGAAATATCTATGTAGTTTTTGCTAATGTGCTTATATTTCTATTTTCTTTTTTAATTATCACACATAATACATATAAATACAAACAGTGCCTCTGTTTATATACTTAAATAAGTCTATGTATAGGATTTTTTATATAAGGAAGGAGATGCCTTTTTAAATTAATTTTTAAATTTGATTTCAAATAACTCCAGCCACCCAGTAACACATGCAGCTTTACTGCAAAAGCTGCACGTGAGAAGTCTAAGTACCATCAGCAATGCCTCCACCAAAGCCCTCACTCTAAAGTCACTTGTCACACATTCTATCAAATAAGGGAGAAAAAACCAAATACTATATCCTATTATAGTTTTCCACCTGAGACTATCAAAATAGAAAAGAAAAGAATTTTTCCTAATGGAAAAAGTCTAAGTGCTCACATAGAATCATTGAATTATCATTTTTGCTAGAGTTGACCTTATGCATTTCAAGGGTGGCACTGTCATGTACAGGAACAGGACACTCATTGCTTCTCCCACCCATCCCCACCATGATGAAGAAAAGAGCTGATTAGTGAACAACTAACAAATATGTGCCATCTGGGTACTAGTAACTTTAAATTTTTATTTAACGTATTTTTCATTTTTTAAGAAAGTACCTTGTGAGTTAGAAGTTATCATGCCTTTACAATAGAAAAAAGCTGAAGCTCAGGGGTGTTAAATTATTTCCCCAAATTCAAACAGCCTGGAAGTCACATAAGCAAAGATTCAAACCCAACTGTCATGTAATAGAGCCCACATTCTCTCCACCGTATTTACGTGTGCCCTCAGATACCTAAAATTCTCCACAACCAGCAAGAATAGGAGTACACATATTTTTGCACTCTTCTCTTCCATTTCTCTTTTCCCAAAGAATCACACTCATTACAGATAAAGTATCTCTCTGGGAGATGCTGTTCTTTCTTTACCTGGAACTTTCTTCCCTTTCTGCCTCCTTCTCATTCTTGAAGTCTCAACTTGAATTTTTAGAGAGGTCTTCCCTCTTTAGAAAGGTCTGCCCTGACACCCTAGCCTGAATTAGATTTCCCTTGAATTATTTCCCATAACACCCTATTCTTGTCTTTTACAGTCCTCTCCAAAGTTGAAATATGTATTTATGTATAGCCTCACTTGTGTAAAGTCTCTCCCCAACTAGAATACAATATCCCAGGCTGTGGTATATTGTAACAATGACTAAATTTTTTTGAGCATCAGTAGTGTGTCAGGGATCATCCTTCTATCTTTCCATGCAACAACCCACAAGGTAGGAAATGTGTATATTTTGAAAGTGGTAAAACTGAGACACAGAGAGGCTAAGGTAACTTTCCCAAAGTTAGAAAGCTATCGAGTGAACGAGCCAAGTTGTAAAGCAAGGTAGCCTGGATCCCTGGGCCCATACTCTTAAACACCATGCTGTGAATGAACAGGAATCTGACAGATGAGGACATGGAAGCCACTGGCATACCACATCTGCCCCTTGATGACTGAGTGACATGCTGGGATCTGAGAGCAAGAGCTGTGCAGTGAGTGAGGATAAATGTTCATAACGTTATAGGTGTTGAAGAGAGTGGGTGCTGGCAGTCAGGAAAGTGGAACCACCATAAACACTTCATTTGCCCTGTGATTTAGAATCAGGAACTAATCTCTGCATAGTGATTCTGGGAATTGGAATGGGACTCAATTTTCCATCAGTTTTTTTCAAGCTGCTACCTGGGTCGAATTATGAACATACTAGAACACTGGTCAGTCTTTCACTGTTTGGCTCTTCCCTTATGGACTAATAACACAGTCTCAAGCAATTTTAATATCAGAAGTTCCCTCAAATTCTGTCCTTTGATCCAAAATTGTATTAATCATAGATATTTAAAGTAAATTTTCATTATATTAAAAATGATGAGGAACAAAGCTTTTATTCATTGAAATCTATCCTGTTGGTGAAACTGCCATGGAAAAGGTGAACAACTGGACACTGTCTTCCTTAAAATAAATCCTCATGTACTTAAATAAGGTTATTTGTATTCCTCAGAGTTTTTTCTTTTGTGACTTTAAGAAATTCAAGCCCTCCCTTTAGACTTTCTTTATAAATCCTGTTCTAATTTTATAATCACTTTTCTATCTTTAATCTGAATTTCATCCAGATTTTTTAGATATCTATAATATACAGTTCCCACATTTATTTTATCTGAATGGAATAGAACATAATTTCTTTCCTATAGAAAACATGGAACTACAAAATTTTATATTTTAAATTGTCATATAATTTAGTACTAAAGATGCATTTAGTCAGAAATACATAATAGTTTTTATTCAGAATTAATACAAAGATATAAGATATCAAATATCAAAAAGAGTTCTTAATTTAGATATCTGAGTCATAGCAAATGTTTATTTTCTAAATGTTGATTTGTAGCTATTGATATTTTGGAATAAGAATAATTTTTCATATAAAAATGAATGTTTACATTGTTCATATTTTAGTGTTTTAATGTTTCTGTGTTGTTAGAATTCCGCATTTGATCATTTTGTAAAATAGTACTTAATAAAAATATCAAAGATTCAAAGAATTTGATTCTGCTACTGGGTAAATTGCAAGTTTAATTGACATATAAATCATGTAAATACAAACTCTACTTAGAAAATAATTTTTAAAGTACCATAATTGTTATATGACCTCGAAGTTCCAGCAATCTATTGCATAACTCTTCAAGAGAAGTCACATGGAGGAAACCTCATATTTCCTTAAATTTATTAGTGTTCCTTGGTGGTCTAAACTATTGGGGTTTTTTTTTCAAGGTTTCTTTTCAAAGCAATAATCTTACTTAATTGCTTAATGTTTTCTCTTATATAAGTCAGTTTGAGTTCTTATTTAGAGTAACAATAGAAATATATAATGGCCAAGAGTAGTGAAACATGACTAGGAAACTCAAGTATACCAGTGTTATATTTCTATATAATGATGTGAAGATAATGCTTTTAGCTGCATGACCAGCATATTAGCCACACATCGTAAAAACCAAACTTTATAAAAGCAAGAGGTCAAATTCATTAAAAACAATTTTGTACCCTTTGCTACAGTTAAGCATTTATCTTTAATACTGTGATTTCTTTCTTCTATTAAAAGGGCCCTGAATCTCCCATTTTCTGACAGGAGAAAAAAAATTAAAGCAAAAAAGTTATAAATCACATGAAACTATCGAGAATACTTACTTTATATTCCTGGGTTTAATGTTTAAAATAAAATGGTAAGACTTTATGTCTCAGAGATTTTAGTTTTAAAGATGGTGAATGAAATCATATAAGTCCATTTTATTTCCTTTGTTTTCAATATAAAAATCTAATATTCCAGTAATTCCATAAAATTAACTTTTGTTTTTACAAAAGTTAATAGTTCTTATGTTTGTAAGATTATTACTAATAAAGTATGAAAATGCATTTGTCTTTATTATAGACCAAGTCATTCTAAAAAAGACACTTCTTATCCACTAATAAATTATAAGGGAGTCTGAATAAGTTAATGGGTTTTCTAAATTGTCTTCCTTATTCCAAAGGAAATACTTGCTTTTTTAACAAGATTTGCTCAACATTTGTCAACTTAATTTTTTTTAACTATTCATGATTTAAGAATGGTCCTAAGAGTGAAATCCATGAGACACTGAGAGAAGAAAGAATGGAACCTCTCCAAACATAAATAATATTTCCTTTATTCTGTGGCATCATCTAGTCTTTGGGGATATGTATGTTTTTAATGGATGTGCATACTCTCACACACTCCTTGAATAATCTTATATTCATCTTTAGCTTATAATTGAATATCCAAATTTAAATCTAAATTTGGTGCCTTTTTTGTTTCTATAAATATGTGTCATATTAGTCAATAGGGGCCTGAAGTAATTTTCACAGCTCTTTTCTACTATCAAAAATACACATTTTTCTAACATAAATCTTGGCAGTGCATTTTCACATTGGGTTTGTTTTTGGTGGGGAGGAAATATTGTGATTTGCCATCAGTATTATTAAAGAACACACAAATGTTGGGATCTATTTCTTTCGCCTCTTATCTTTGTCTACTAAATAATTGCTTTATGTTTAACTTTAGAGTATAAATTTTGTATATTTTAATGAAAAAACTATATTTCTACCATAGCAAAGTTAAGGGTGTTTCAATTTTAGAACAAAAGTTTACATTACATCAAGCCTTACAAATCATCCATTAATAAACCAACCACTGGTAACACATACCACCTAAACCTCCTGAAAAGACATACACAAATCTTTATCAAAAGTATGTGGTGAGCCTTGTGCTAAATATAAGTGTAAATGTGCCTGTCCATGCCTGCAATTTTCTGAAGTCCAAAAGTTCTTTGGATGGCAGGCAGCAAGTTAATACTACTTCTACATAATGTGCACGCATTCCTCATCTGATCAAAATATAGGACTTCACATTCTCTGCTTCAAAATCACATTCCCTTCTTGAGAAGCTTATTATGTTATAGAACAACTGAATGTGAGAATAGTTCTTCCCTCTCTGTGCACTATAATAGTTAGATCTTCAATTCGAATAGCACTTTAGAGCTCATTAAGTAATTTTACATTCATCATCTTCTTGGATTATCTGAACAACCTTATGTGATAGATTGAAGATATTTACCAAGAAGTTTTCCTTTGCCTCAGTATTTATGCCACACAAATTTACACAAATCCACACTTCTCTTTTTCCCAAACAGGCCATTTACTGGCACAACACTACCTTAAAACCTAAATTAACCTTTGTGTTAAAATAACTGAGGTACACACTTCAGTATATCCCACGTAAGTTAAAATGACTATGTCATTTAATTTAAAGTAATATATATGAGTTAAAGTAACTGAGGGATGAGCTTCATTTTATTGCCTTGAAGAACTTCAGAAACCCAAGTTACTTAAGACTGTTTCAAAACTGCCTCAGTTCATGAACAATAGGTGCTGATAAGAGAATATAGTCTCTTCTCTTTTTGTTCATTTCTTCATTTAGGAAGTACTTGGTAGAGCATTGTAACATAATAGTTCTCATTGTGTGTCTTCCAATTACAGACAATCTCTGCTTTGCTACCTCTATTTGCACATTTGGGGCAAGTTACTCAATTCCTCTATGCCTCTGTTTCCTTACATGGAAAGTAAAGATAATAAAACAGTATTAAACTTTAGAGTTGTTATAAAGTTTAAACAGAATAATGCTTGAAAATCACTTAGTACAGTCTCTGGGATGCAGTAAGAACTCAGTACATCCCATTTGTACTATAACAAGGAGGTACAGTCAGTACCTCCACTGTCAATGAGGTACTATGTAAGAAATCAGAAATGCCAATATGTGGTCTCTGCCTTCAAGAAGCTTACAGTAGGCCGGGCGCGGTGGCTCACGCCTGTAATCCCAGCACTTTGGGAGGCCGAGGCGGGCGGATCACGAGGTTAGGAGATCGAGACCATCCTGGCTAACACGGTGAAACCCCGTCTCTACTAAAAATGCAAAAAATTCGCCAGGCGAGGCGGCGGGCGCCTGTAGTCCCAGCTACTCGGGAGGCTGAGGCAGGAGAATGGCGTGAACCCGGGAGGCGGAGCTTGCAGTGAGCCGAGATCGCGCCACTGCACTCCAGCCTGGGCGACTAAGCGAGACTCTGTCTCAAAAAAAAAAAAGAAGCTTACAGTATACTGGAGACTTGTTCCTAATTTACATATCTAACATTTGGTTGTATCTAACATTTTGTTGTGTCTAACAAATTAGTTAGCTTAATATTTTACCCTTTTACAGTTCCGTCTAGAATATAGTTTTAAATTTTTTGTTCAACAAGTCTTAAGCCTATGGTTCATAATAGTTTTGTAAGGTTACAAAGTTTTTTCTAATTTTAATTTTTATTCATTTTTTATTCCCAAGAATATTCTTGTAGTTTTGTTAAACCATCATTAGTTTATTTTCATTGAGCCTAAGTGCACAGAATAAAAGCTTTGCTTTCTCTAAGTGTCACCAATATTTCTATATTTTTTTCTTCAAAAAATTGTTTACTGCCAGGATTTTCTTTTTGAGAAGGGTTTATGCTTTTTGGAGGCTTATTGTTTTATTACTTTATTATTTCAAATAGATGTTTCATACAGTTTAATTTTATTAGAGCATTTTGTCTTATTGAGAAGATATTTTAGAAAACGGAACATTGGAATACTATGGATATTATTAACATCTGATGCATATTGAGCCAGATAGTCCCTTGTGTTTAAGTCATTCTCTGATATTATATTGGATTCCTTAGGCACATATATTAAAGTTTCCACAGCTGTCGACTGCTGCCCGGGCAAGATAAAAGGTACAAGTCAAACCAATCTCTAATACGCCGTAATGTATCACATGCCACAGTTCAAATGCTTTAAAAGCCTAGGGAGGAAATAGTAATATGAAGACAATAAATTAAATTCCATTTGACAAATATAAATTTTATATAAAATAAATCATATATATACATAAAATCTTGTGACTATAATAGTTGTAAGTGTATAACTGAGTATGTATATACATTTTCCCCATAGGTGGAAACATCAAAAGATCATTCATATATGGAATAAGAAGGAGCTATGAAACTAGAAATTCTAGAAAATAGCCACTTCCAGTATCTTCCAATATCTTCACTCTGAGTAGGCTGTAACTTAAACCTAGTATGACTGATTTATTTTGTTTTTTTGAAGAAAGTAGAAAAGAGAATTACTGTCACTTACAGGTAGATGATTTCCGTGTGGAATCTCTTTTATTCTCCCATTTGCACTTTTCTAATCTGTCTTTGCATCTGCTACCTTCAAAAGATAAAATGCTTGAAAATCCTAAACATATATTTGACATGGACCAATTGCCACATATCAGAGATTATATACCCCATGAGACGCTTCCTAAAATTCTGAATTGCTGGTTATCTTCTAGCAGCTCTCCAGTGTTATCTAAAGCAGGACAGATTCCTTTGTCAGGTGTGATGGAGTGTGATGGAGGTGAGCTTGTGTCCCCCCAGCATTTTAAAATTGTATATGCAGTTACGCCCTGCATAAAGACATTTGAGTCAATAATGGACCACATATATACAACAGTGGTCCCATAAGATTATAACACCATATTTTTACAGTACCTTTACTATGTTTACATGCACAGATGCTGGCCGTTGTATTAAGTTGCCTATAGTATTCAGTAAAGTAACATGCCGCACAGGTTTGTAGCCTAGGAGCAATAGGCCATACCATATAGCCTAGGTGTGTAGTAGGCTCTACCATCTCAGAAGGAATCCCCATTGTTAAGCCTTTCACAACTGTACTTTCTTGGAGGACTGAAACAGTGAGTAAACATGATTACGGAGAAGAGACAAGTTGAGCCTCAGTATTCAATTAATTGGAGTAAGTTTAAAGGAAAACCAAATCCGGAAAAGTAGAGGAAATTTTAATGAAAAGGGAGAATTCCTATTAGAAGTGATAGGTCCTTAGTTTATTGTGGCTGGTTGCATCCTCAGAGAATAGTGCAGGTCAGAAAAGCCAAAAGAGTGGATTACAAAATGACATGAGATATTTATGTCTTTCCCAAACCTAAGTTTAGAAGAAAAAAAAGAAAAAAGTCAAGTTCAAGAGTAAGAATTTTATGAATGAAAAGAAAACTACCAAATTATTTGAAGTATTCCCAAGTGGACTTGATCATGATCTCCATTTCCCTAAAAAAGAGAATGGGCTAAGTAACCTTTCAGGTTCTTTCTGGGGTGTTTTCTGACACCAAATGAGAAGTTTCCTCTCACACCCACCAGTCCTCCCACACCAGTTGTGCACCCAATGATTCAATTTAGTTCAATTCAATTCTGAAACTATCTGGACTTAGCTCAGACCTCACAGGTTAAGGACTCAGCCCCATAAGACTGCCCCTACTTCAATTACCAATCACAAATGGGGTGCCCATGCTACCACATTTCTGCCTAGCTGGCTACAAATTTGGAAGTTCCCATAATTCGCCTTTAGGCTTGATAATTCACTAGAATGACTCACAGAACACAGGAAAGCACTTTTATTTACTATTTACTGGTTTACTATGAAAGATACAACTCTGAAACAGCCAAATGGAAGAGGCATAAAACAAGATATTGCAAGGGGGTGCTGTGCAGAGCTTCCCTGCCCTCTCTGGGCATGCCATTCTCTGTGAACCCTATTGTTTAGGGCCTTATGGAGGTTTCACTACACAGACATGATTGATGATTGAATTACTGGCCATTGGTGATTGAACCCAACCTCCAGCCCCTCTCACTCCCTGGGATTGTGGGGTGGGCTGAAATCTCCAATTCTCTAATCACATGGTGGGTTCCTCTGGCTACCAGCCCCCATCTTGAAGTTATCTAGAAGCCCACCAAAGTCAGCTTATTAGTATAAAATCAGGTGTGATTAAAGGTTCCTTACAAATGAAAAACAAAATGCACTCCTATCACTCAGGAAATTCCAAGAGTTTTAGAGGCTTTGTGCCAAGAACTGGAGACAAAGAACAAATATATTTTTTTAATATCACAGAAACAAATAATTCAGTCCCTCCCATAAGCTAGCTCAGGGACCTCAGGGGATTGACTCCTGTTCTGAGACCAATTTAGACTTTTGGAACTATTGAAAAGCGATGCTCCTTATCTTTTCCAAGAGTTGTAAAGAAGTCAGTGCTCTGCAATGTGTTTCGCAGCTTATACACACAGCAAAATAACACAGCTTTAATCAACTTAAAATGCAAAGATTGTCCTCCAGTTAGTAGAAATGGTTTATATATATTTAATTTTACCTTCTCTGTATCTTGGATACTCGTTTGACTAACTTGGGAGTTTTGATCTGACCTGAATTCATATGTGAAAGTTTTACATGTCCACATTTTATCAAATGGTCTTCTTGCTCCTTCTCCTCAATTCTGAAGGATACCTTCACCTCATTCTGAAGAATGTTGGTTATTCTTTCAATACTGACAGCTATGAGAAAGAGCTTATTGTAACAGAGTGTTCCTTAAGTATTTCCTTGTGAACTTATATATGAACTTCACTGGTCTCCTCGTTCAGTGCTCACAGGAGGGCATGGCCATGAAGACACAAGTCATAAATCCTTGGGATCCTTTTATAGAAATCAATTAAAATATTCATGTGGTAGGCAGAATAATGCCCCTTCCCAAATGATGTCCTTGTCCTTTCCCTAGAACTTGTGAACATGTTACCTTACATGACAAAGGGGAATTAAGGCTGCGATGGAATTAAGATTGCTAAACAGCACATAGGAAGATTATCCTGGATCATCTGGGTGGGCTCAGTGTAATCACAAGTTCTTAAAAGTCGAAGAGGGAGACAAAAGAGGTCAGAGTGATGTGATATGAGAAGGATTCAACCCGCCATTGCTGGCTTTGAAGATGGAAGAAAGAAGACACAACCTGAGAAATGCGGATGGCTTCCATAAATTGGAAAATGAACGAAAATGGATTATCTCCTAGCACCTCCAGAAAGAAACTTAGCTCTGCCAACATTTAATATAAACTGTGAGGCCCATGTTGAACTCTAATCTACAAATTAAGATAACAAATTTGTGTTATTTCAAGCCACAAAGTTTGTGGTAAATTTTCATAGCAGTAATAGAAAATGAATACAATCTGGTATTGTGTTTGAACTAACAGTTCTCAAACAAACCTGTTTTCCCATTTCCAACCAGCAAATAGTTCCAATCTAAGAGAAAGCATAGATTTGTGTGAGAGGGTCACATGTTAGCCCCAAGTCCTCTTTTTCCTCTTTTTCCTTTCATGATACATATCAGCAAAACATATGCAAGAAAATGACAGTTAATAAAAGAAATGTGAAAGCCTGCCTTATAGTAAAAGTATATATCTTATAGGGAATTCAAAATACCACCACTCTATTCTTACGTTAATTCTTAAAAATTCCTTGAGCATTAAGAGAGCAACAATTTTACTAGAGAGCTTCATTCATACCTGTGTGCCTGTGTCATGTACATAACATAAATTACAAGATGGTCTTACTGTTTGTAGAAACTCTGCTCATTTCTTCATGTAATTTAGTTTTTATGTAATCAAGCTGGTTTTTTTCTTTTTCTCAGCAAGTTTTAGAGTGGGGAAACCTCAGGCACCAATATATAAATTAATCTTTGTGTCAGAAGTTACCAAAAATATTTAATTCTTATCTTTAACACTTGTTTTTTGACCATGCACATTTCCAACATTGTAGCATTGTTCATTCTCCTCAAAAATCTCCAAGTATGGTTGGAATGAAACAACTCAAAATTCAAAACTATACTTTGTTATGTGCTTCCATATATAAACTCATTGAGAGCAGGAATTTATTCTTGTTAATTGTTTATCCCTAAGCACCATATCCAACACATAATGGGTATTCAATAAGTATTTGTGGAATAAATGTAAAATAAAATTTTTGACAAGGCAGTAACAACTAATGTCTTGAACATAGTGTCACATTACTTAGTTTATGTTTCATGGCTTTCTTAATATCATAGGGTCATGTTGTGGATGACTGAACTTGAAGTCAGCCACTTCCCAAAAGGTCACTAAGAAAAATTGTGTTTCCTAAAATGTACAAGTCAGTAATTCCTGAAGGACATTAGGGCAAATTTAAAGCAAAAACAGAAATCAGAAAAAAAATAACTTTAACCACATTAAAATATGAAGAGAATGCTGTCTTTTAAATATCACAATGAAAGATGTTGCCCCACAATGTCTGTTAAAAAAGAAAAAAATAGGGCCAAGTGCAGTGGCTCACACCTGTAATACCCACACTGTCAGAAACTAAGGCAAGAGGATCGCTTGAGCCCAGAAGTTCAAGGCTGCAGTCAGCCATGATTGTGACACTGCACTCCAGCCAGGGTGATAGAGTGAAACCATGTGTAAAAAAAGAAAAGAAAAAAATACTTTATGTTATAATCATTTTATGATTATCTCTTCTTTCAAATGGATACTTAATTATTCAAAGAAGGGAATATCCTTAATTGGTTAGAACTTTGATCTGTTCACCAGGGAAGAATTTATCCCAAAGCTGCAGCACTAGGTCTGATCTTGTACTTACATTAAAGTTATCAGTACTCTTCATTTTGTGGTTGTCTATTTTCTGTGGACCCTGTGAAATTGCTTTTAAGAGCTGACTGATAACTAGAATGGCAGATAGTTAAACACTTATTAAAAGTGCCCAAAGAGGGTTTTATGATTTTCTCTGAAACAAGTTAGACTCCAGGTTCCAAATTGTGGGAACATTATTTTCAAATCATTCAGCACTCCAAATTTGAGCAGTCATTTGTGTTTGCTGTAGGGCTGTCCAGAAGTTAATGTAGCATTGAAGAGCTGAGCAAAGGGGAAGAGGGGGTCTTGTGTCAGCCTATGTTGCTTGGATGAGGTTCAAGTCAGTAAGTTGTTTTTTTTTTAAGCATTACCAAACTGAGGAAACCCTAAAATCTTGTTGGTAAGTTACTTGTTACCCTTCTAGCTTTCAGTTTTGTTCTAGCAATGCTGTCTGTGCATTCCCAGAAGCACAACATACAAAGTGCTCAGTGCTAATAATGAAGTACAATTATGATGTGAATATTTGGACAAATCACTGCTTTTCACATGAGTAAGGATAAACATTTTGGACATTGGTTAACAGTTTTTAAAAGTATAATGTTAGGGCTGGGTGCAGTGGCTCACGCCTGTAATCCCAGCACTTTGGGGGGCCGAGGAGGGTGGATCACCTGAAGTCAGGAGTTCAAGACCAGCCTGGCCAACATGGTGAAGCCCCATCTCTGCTAAAAATGCAAAATTAGCTGGGCATGGTGGCGAGTGCCTGTAATCCCAGGTACCGGGGAGGCTGAGGCAGGAGAATCACTTGAACCCGGGAGATAGAGATTACATTGAGCCGAGATTGAGCCATTGCACTCTGGCCTGGGCAAAAAGAGTGAAACTCCATCTCAAAAAAAAAAAAAAAAAAAAAAAAAAGGATAATATTAGAAGTCAGTGTCTTTTTGAAAGGCACGACTGCCTGAATCACAAATCTTCCATTTGCCATTCTATTAATATGTTTTTCTCCCTTTTTAGCCAGCTTGGCTCAACTAATCACTAGAAGCTCAGGAATAAAATAAAAACTCCCCAGATGCTCCCTAGACTCAATTCAATAATTGACATTTCTGGAAGGAGTGTATGATTTTGATTCCATATTCTCTGAGCCATAAAACCACACATAATGAAGGGGAAGGATGAGAAGTGGTAAGAAGGAGAGCAGTTAGTAATACTGACACCAGGGCTTTGTTGTTTTTTTCTACTGAGCCTCTAAAGTTGCGTTATCGGATTTGGAAACAGAGTGAAGAGAAAAGGGAGTCTTTGGGTTAGGGGACTAGACCAACAGAATGGGGCTTTGAACACACACAGTCAGAGCTGGGGCAAAGGGGACTATGATAATAGAAGGAAGTACAGGAGCCTGGGAGATCTGGTCTGCTGGCCAGTCCCAGTTCCAGGCACCAACATCCAGGCTCTCGGGCTAGGACAGTGTCCTAGTGAAGACTACAGCTGAAGCAACCTTAAATATCTGGTGGTATTTCTGATGGTGTGGCCTCTAACTGACCCTAGTCTAAAATTAACCCTTCAGTGCCCAATCAACATATTTCTTCATAAGATCTTGAAAAATGACCCAGACCTTAGAGATAGGTTTGCATTTGAGAGTTAAATCATAATTTGTCAGTAATATATTTTAATTAAATAGACAACATAACTCTGAAGTCTAATTCAAGTGAAACATGAGCTCTCAATACATTAATCTCCTGGCACAGTGTGGCACAACAGGAGTGTATCTCTCCTTTCTAATTTCTGAACATTTAAGAATCCTGTTATATAATTTTTAAATCTAGATTTGAGAAAATCTAGGATATTTACATAATATATTAAATTGTTTTCATCAGTGTAGTTATAAAAGTGAGTATTTCCCTGAAATGACTTAAGAGTAGTAAAATTTCTAAACTACTTTGCACCTGGAAGTTGACCCAAAAATGAGGTCATATGTAATGATTAATCAATTGTAAATCCTATTATCTGAAAAATTCAGACTTACTGACTTTTTTTAATTGCTTTTTTGATTTATTTCTCTGTCATTCACATGTCTCATTCTTTTTCCATATTTGGCACTTGACTAAATGTCAAAAATGCCCCCAAAGTCATTTCTGTGATAGATGGTATCTCTAAAGTGAACGGTTGTCCTCCATCACTTGTGGATTTGTTTCAATCTCTTTTCCCATCTGTCTTTCTACGGTGCCTTAATTCTACATTCTTAATTCCTGAAAAGCAACCAACACAGTTTTAAAGCATGTTGCTATCCAATTCAAATTGTATTTCTGATGATTTGATTAAAAACTACAAAGAACTACTTTCAACAAAAGCTGCTTATAGTGGAACAGAAACATTTGTGAAGTAGGCATGCAGTACTTAACCTGCACTCACAGCTTTAGAGGGAAATATATTTGAGGGAGGAATTAATCACAAACGAAATCCCACCCTTGGGCCTCATTAGACAATCCGTCAAGGAGGTTCCAATGTGCAGTGGCTTCTCTACAGTCAAATTGTACTTACATATCCTAGCTTCCAGTGTCTCATGAGAAATCTAAGAGATTTTTATATAATGAAGATTTAAGCAGAAAAACAGCACCCTCGAGTTAATACTAAAATCACCAGAACAAGATAATCTGTAAAACAGAGAGTCATTCATATATAAGTCATTAGAGTTTTACCTTTATGATTAAAATTAAAATTATGCATACTGTGATGAGCAAGAAAGTTGACTTTTTGACATTGAAATAATGATTTGGTCGTTCTGTGTATTTGAAGCCATTTTAATATTTATATGCTCTGAAAGTTTGGGTATTCTACTTTGGGTGATCTATATCTAAAAACAGTTTTCTCTAGGCCAGGAAACAAATCGATGTTTATTAAAAGTAAACTTTTATGCCTAAACCTTTGAATTCTGAACTCCATGTAAAATAAGAACTACAAACAGTTCCTTGCTTTGCTAATAACATCTACTATTCTGTGGGGGACAAAAACATGAGAGTGCTTCCATGACTGAACATGACCTTGTGAAGAGGTTGCAGTATTAGAGATTTTTTTTTTTTCTCTGCTAACACTTGAGAAGGAATAACTTCTCATAGCTTTTTGCCATAGGCTATGTCGTGATGTTTAATGGAATAAATAAGGTGATGTGCCATCAGCAGTTGCAGCATTCAATTTATATGCCATGTTTTTCACCGAGAAAGTGCTCCCTGGCTTTATTAGTATGTGAACTTTAAGCCTCTGATCTAGATAATTTTAGATACTTTGATTTCATTATAGAAATTCCTAGACTACTTGTGGGATAAAACAAAGGCTAAGATCATATTGAATTTCAACAAGTTGAATTAGCAGAAAATGAAGATAAAATGCCTTTCTATTTAAGAACATGATGATGTTTTAATTGTTATAGCATTTGGCATGCCTAATGTATACAATCCTTGACATTCGTATAATAACACAGGAAAGTTGTTTGGGATTTTTCTTTAATTTCCTAGTGTCCCCTTTCCTCCCTAGCATTTCTCCCACTCCTTCCCCAGCCGTGGCCTTTAGGCCTCCTCCCGCTGCTTCATCCTTCTGTAAAGAAAAACCTTATACAGCGAAGGGATTCGTGTAAAACTGCCTCATTTATAGATAGATAGGCAAGGCTGCCTATTACCTAGCTATGATGAACAGACCACCATCGTTGTGACAACTGATGTAGATGCCTCCAGGGTAAAGCAAAGGTTTACATATTACACAAGCAATTTAACTGTTTTCTAAACATATTGCCAAGACAGTGGGAGTTGGCAGCCCACACTGTGTTTTAGGTTTTGGAGACTTGGATTAGAAGTGACTGTTGATTATGAACCTTTTTATTTGTCTTCTATGAACTACAAGCAACCTAGTAACCCGGGAAAGAATTCTTCACAGCACTTAAACTTGTCTTCCCGGCGTCCCAAGATTACATACACAAATCACTTGACAAAAGTGGTGTAAGACTCTTGCGCATAGATAACCACACAAGACAATTGTCTTGTTCTAACCCTTAAAGAGTTCCACAAAGTGAAATGCTTTATAATCCTTTTTTGTGCAGTAGGCAAGGAAGAAAAGAAAGGAGGTTGGGCAAAGATTATCCAAAGGAAAGAAAGAGACTCTTTTGGGGTTCCAGTTGAAACACAATAAAGAACATAATTAACTTTACAATTCTTTGTGTTTTTCATTTGACTGCAGGGAGGAGATGAAAGAGGACTGCTAAGCCTCGCATTCCATCCCAATTACAAGAAAAATGGAAAGTTGTATGTGTCTTATACCACCAACCAAGAACGGTGGGCTATCGGGCCTCATGACCATATTCTTAGGGTTGTGGAATACACAGTATCCAGGTATCACTAAAAGGCATCAAAGCATAGACATTTTTCATCTTATTTTCTCATCATTTTTTCATAAGCTTTTTTATTTAGAAGTTGCAAACAAGTAGCCAAATAAGGTGGCAATAATTAAATCATTATCTCCGTCTTACTGAAAACCCCCTATGTGTCTTTAAGAGAAATTGAGAACAACAATGGTTTTGACATTTTTCCTCAATTATCTCTCAACTTAAAGGCTACTTCTGAAACTTGGAAAATAATGTGATTTTTCAGCAATTTCTATTAGCTCCATTTCAAATATATGTTTCCTTATTTACTATGTGCCAGGAGTTTGCTTTTTCATTTATACACTATTTACTTTCTAATGGACTCACCTTAAATCTTTTAACAGTCATGGTATTGTTTTCTTCCCACAATGTAGAAAAAATCCACACCAAGTTGATTTGAGAACAGCCAGAGTCTTTCTTGAAGTTGCAGAACTCCACAGAAAGCATCTGGGAGGACAACTGCTTTTTGGTCCCGACGGCTTTTTGTACATCATTCTCGGTGATGGGATGATTACACTGGATGATATGGAAGAAATGGATGGGTTAAGGTAAAAGACTGATCACAAATGGGTTTCTGTCAAGGTTAAAATGGTTTAAGTGCCAGGAGAAAAGGTGGGCACCGGTAAATTAAGAACCATCTTTGAAAGGTCACCTTGTTTAAATACTTAACTTTTGTCGTCAGTGTCTGCATTTATGAAATGGAGAGGAATTCACTGATAACGCTATGTGATCTTTTGTTTGTCATGAAAAGAGTTACTCTTGTGTAGTTCTCTGCTCCGGGGCTGCCTCTGCTACGCACAGCACTGAAAAGCAGTGGCCCTGTACAACCATACTGCCTCTCAACACTGCGTAATGGGCTAAGATCGCCCAGCGAAGCTGCTTGGGGAATACAGAATACATAGATGTAGGTTGACAAAAATTAAGAGAACAGAGGCAGAAGAAAAAAAAAAAGCAGGGTACTACTGATGCCACAGTCCTCAGCCACCATCACACTGTGTCTTGGTTCAGTTGCTTGTCTGGTTTCATTTTCCACAATAAGGAATTTATTTTATTTAATTACTCATTTATTTATTCAGACAAAGTCTCACTCTGTTGCTCAGGCCAGCATGTAGCGGCGCCATCATGGCTCACGGTGGCTTCAAACCCCTGGGCTCAAGAGATCCTCCTGGCCGCATGCCACCACATCTGGCTCATTTTAAAATTGTCTGTAGGCCAGGCGCGATGGCTCACGCCTATAATTGCAGCACTTTGGGAGGCCGAGGTGGGTGGATCACGAGGTCAGGAGATCGAGACCATCCTGGCTAACACGGTGAAACCCCGTCTCTACTAAAAATACAAAAAATTAGCCAGGCGAGGTGGTGGGCGCCTGTAGTCCCAGCTACTCGGGAGGCTGAGGCAGGAGAATGGCGTGAAGCCGGGAGGCAGAGCTTGCAGTGAGCCGAGACCAGGCCACTGTACTCCAGCCTGGATGACAGAGAGCGACTCCGTCAAAAAAAAAAAAAAAAAAAATTTGTAGAGATGGAGTCTCGCTGTGTCGCCAGGCTAGCCTTGAACTCTTGGCATCAAACAATCCTCTCACCTTGGCTTCCCAAAGTGCTGGGATTACAGACGTGAGCCACTGCACCCAGCCACTTTAATATTTTATTTCAACTAAGGGGATGATTCTTTCATCAATAGAACAACCTCACCATATTTAATATAGGTGAGATATATAATGAAAATGTAAAACACATATTCTGTCCCCCAATTTCTCAGTGATTTCACAGGCTCAGTGCTACGGCTGGATGTGGACACAGACATGTGCAACGTGCCTTACTCCATACCAAGGAGCAACCCACACTTCAACAGCACCAACCAGCCCCCTGAAGTGTTTGCTCATGGGCTCCACGATCCAGGCAGGTGAGAACACGTCTGTCTTCTCCCTGACTTTAAAGCCAGGCGGGGATCCGGGAACCGGGAAAATATAGCATAGAGCATATACCATCACAGAGCAGCCAAAGATGGTATCTAAGGCCGTGCCTCTGAAATCACAACGGGTCCTTACTCAAGTGAGTATTTAGCACTCTGTCTTCTATTATTGTGAGAAGCAGATTGAGAAGGCAGATTAGACAAGGAAAAGGACAAATTCATGGAGAAAAATTCACCTTAAAATGTGGAGAGGTTATTATCAGATAAACACTATTGGACTAGTGTAATGACCAATACTTTAATCTGAACAGTTTAGAGAGATACACTTTTTGATCTGTCTCCTTAAATCCCACTGAATCTTAAGTTCTTTATATATTACATGAGAGTGATAATAACTGCCTTGCAATGATTAAATAAAAATCTGTAAGTAAAGTACCAAATAGTGTGTCTGACCCCTGGTAAGTTTTAAATAAACTGCAATTCTTATTATCATAGCTTCACTTAAAATATGATGCTGCAGTGTTAATTTGCAAGGAGTTGAGCAAAATATTAACTTTTATTTCACTTTGAAAACATTGCAAATACTAAAGGACTCCATATTAACTGTTGGTACTATAATGAACCAAAACAAAAGATAACTAAAAAGTATGTAGAGTGAGAAATTTGGGGTACATTTTGTAAAAATGCTATGAAGTATAATACAGCAATTCAGTAACAAAAGCTTCATCCAGTCTATGATCTATTATTCCTACTCAGGGATATCCATTCATTTACTCAGCCACATCCATTCATTTACTAGGTAAGTTATTATTACCATTTAATGTTTATTGAGTGTTCACTATGTGCAAGGTGAATATTTCTCAAACTTTTTATTTTTATAATCCCTCATGCCCTTCATCTCCCCTCCATCAAACCCAAGTCTACAGTTCATTTCCTTTTTGGCATCTCAGCAGATCTTAAAATCTGTGCGACAGGGAATACTTAAGGTGGGTTCAGGATGTGGAGGAAACTGTCACATTCCATTCCTAGAGCTCAGAACTCACAGATACCACCACAAAGCAACACTTTGAAGTCAGGCAGCCTGAGTCACCACAATCCCACTGGAGCTTTCTCACAACCTTCCTGGGGGTCCTGAACCTCAGTGCAAAAACATGGGACGAGGTGCTTTACAGACCAGATGTGTGGCAAGATGCCTGTGCTGCGGGGCCTCCCCACCTCTGGTGGCAGAGGGCTGAAGGAGAAGTTGGTGTTTATGTTCCACTTCCCTCCAAGAGTATTCTAAGCAGAAGACGATTTAATAAAGTAGAAAGAAAACTAAATTAATCATTGGCTAAAAATAAAGCAAACTTTTGTTAAGCACTTTGCTGCAGGGTGCTGAACTAAGTATCTTGTGTACTTCATCTCCTCTCTGCTTCTCAGCAAGGCTCACCATCAGCCCCACCTCTCCCACTCCCCTGTTATTAATAGACTAGTTTTCAGGACAGTGGTAGATGTGCAGCAAAATTGAGATAAAGGCATAGACATTTTTATATTACCCTTACCTCCACACATGCATAGTCTCTCCCATTATTATCATCCCCCATAGAGAAACATTTGTTATAGTCGATGAACTGACACTGACACGTGATAATCACCCGGAGCCCATGGTTTACATTAGGGTTCACTCTTGGTGTTGTGCATTCTGTAGGTTTAGACAAATAGATAATGACATTATAGTCATATAATGACACCATTATAGTATCACCCAGAGAGTGCCACTGGCAGGGCGCTTTTTCACATAAGAAACTGAAGGTTACAACGGTCAAGCAGTTCTTAGTGGATCTGGTATTCAGCCAGAGCCATAGCTCCAAGCCCCCAGCAACTCCATCTGGCCTACTTTCCAGATTTGCTGTTTCTTGTTGGAAACAAGTCAAATCTCTTTTTCTCATAGTTTCTCCATCTTCAAAGAAAGGTAATAGAGGAAAATGTTCTCCCCGCTGTGGATTTAGTTCCACCTTAAGTCACAGCATGACTCTATCATGATCCCTGCCAGGCATTGTCTTCTGTGAATCATTGAACTAGAGAGGACAATAAAGGGACTGTTGCCACAGAACAACTAACCCATCTTTGGCAGGTCAGGCTTATGGTTTCCCTGTCATGAATGAGATCATCTGGAGCCAAGAGTGTATGTTTTGTTTTTTGTTTGTTTGTTTTTTTTTTTTTTTTATAATTACTACATGACTCTTCTGTCTCTTAAGAATCAGCACCAACTCTCATTTTTGTATCTTATTTTTTAAATTTCTTTATTAGCTCCAATGGTTTGATTTTGTTTTTAAGTAATTAATATATTTTGTTGGCCTAGAACAGTGATTCTCAGTGGGAAAATTTTACCCCCAGGGGACATTCGACAATGTCTGGAAACATTTTTGGTTTTCACAATTAGGGTGTGGTGGAGGGCGAGGGAGTGATGCTACTGGCATTTCGTGTGTAGAAGCCAGAGATGCTGCTAAACACCCTATAGTTGGCAGCACAGCCTCCCCAGACAAAAAATTACCTGGCCCAAAATGTCAGCAGTGCCAAGGTTGAAAAATCTAAAAACAATGCAAGCCTGTTTTCCACACTTTTGATAACTTCAAAAATTGTATTACGTAACTTTATTCTTCCCCCAACCCAAGCTCCTCATACCCAGTCCCTCAGTGACTGAAATATTCCACAAACCTTAAGCCCCTCTTATATTCCTGACTTTGAACCAGATAACAGGAAGATAGTAATGAAGTTGCAAGTCCTGCCTCCTCTTATGGAGCTTCCTGTCAGTGGCTTAAGTCACAGAGATACTCTGGCCCCCAGATTAGGAATGGAAAACATGATAACAGAGTCAACGTAAAGACTTCGACTTTTGTAGGGACCAGCTTTACTATATTCCCGGAATTAGAGCACGTGTTTTCCTGTGTTAGAGCAGCCTAAGTTTTAGAATGCAGCAAATTCATATAAGAAACTCAAAATTAATATTATAACTAGTACTGTATTGTGTGGCACAGAGATGAGTTGACAGTGACACTGTTTTTTTTTTTTTATGTTATTTTACTTTAAATTCTGGGATATGCATGCTGAACATGCAGGTTTGTTACATAGGTTTACATGTGCCATGGTGGTTTGCTGCACCTATCAACCCGTCATCTGGGTTTTAAGCCCCACATGCATTAGGTATTTGTCCTAATGCTTTTTGTCCCCTTGCACCCCATCCCACAACAGGCCTCAGTGTGTGATGCTTCCCTCCCTGTGTCCATGTGTTCTCATTGTTCAACTCCCACTTATGAGTGAGAACATGCGGTGTTTGGTTTTCTGTTCCTGGATGGTGACACTGGTTCCTATTCACAATACTTTATCAGTGTATTATACATGTGATATTCCTTAAGAACAGACTAACATTTGTTTTAAGACAGTGTGCACATTTGTAACATAAGAAATTATAAATCATAACAAGAGAAATTAAGAAATATATTCCAGAGATTAAGCTTCAACCAAGTAAGCAAACACATTGGACTACTTCCTTCAGTGCTTTCTAGAAGATCCAAACTAAATTGCTCATAGGATTCTTGCCAGTCCACAAAGGGCTCCTTCCTATGTCAGGAACCTCCAGTGTGAGCTTGGAAAAGATCACGGTAGGAATTAATGTGCATCCCCTCTTGTTATGCAGATGTGCTGTGGATCGACATCCCACTGATATAAACATCAATTTAACGATACTTTGTTCAGACTCCAATGGAAAAAACAGATCATCAGCCAGAATCCTACAGATTATAAAGGGGAAAGATTATGGTATGTAGAGCATAATTTGCTGATTTTGCTTTAGTTCGAGTTTTGTTTTAGTATATTTAGTAATTGAAGAAAAAAGGATTTCTGAAAAATGAGCATTTGGGAAAGCATAAAAACACTGGCCTAACAATCATGAGGGAGTAAATTGCTCACTTTTTAAAGCTCCAGTGACTCTTACAAGCCCTGAGGGTTCCATCTGGTTAATTACCATGGATTGAAAGGTTCTCAGTAGGTCCAAAACATTTAACAGTCCTTCAAAAGTTAGCAGCTTATATTTTGCTCATCAAAGAATCAAGATGAATAACTTCTATTCAATAGGGGAGAGCAGCTTGTCTTAACATCTTATATACAGAGAAAAGTGTTAAAAGTAAGACATTTCTCAATATCCAACATGCTTGTCTCAGCATTAGGAAAATTGTAAGTGATTCAAATAAGAATGTAATTTTTTTAAAAAATGTTTATCTTAGAGAAAACAAAGTAATCAACTTGCAAAAACAAGTCATGGGAATGGGACATTTAAGCAGTATTTTTAATAACATGATTACTTGAATATTTAGAGAGAACATGTAAAAATATAAAGTTGGATAATAAAAAAGTTCAAAACACTTAGTTTTTTCAATATTTTAGTATTTATTCCATTTGAAGGAAGCAATATATCAACCATTATTATTATTCAGGAAGCACAGTAGATTAAGATTATTAAATTGATTGCTTTTTCTATTTACTCATTCAATACAGATATTTGTTTAACACCAGGAATGAAGCAGCTGTGTTAGTTCATGTGGTATTCAGTTATTTCACTTTTTTTAGGAGCGTGTGTGTGTGTGTGAGCACGCGCATCTTTTAAAAGCCAAACCAAAGAGTAATGTGATTTGAAAAAAAAAAAAAAACTAATGAGTCACTAGCTCGATGGAATTTTGGCTATATTTGTAGGTTAAACAAAATTCTACAGTCACATTAATTGAGGTTAAGCTAAAATTGGTTACAATATTAACAGCACTACATTTATTTATTTTAAAACACATCTACAGTGCTTACTACATGCCAGACCCTATAGTAAGCACTTTATATTCATTTCCTTTACAGAACAACTCTATGTGATAGGCACTATCATTGGCCACATTGTACAAATGAGGAAACTGAAGCACAGAAAGATTAATTGTCACACAATACAAAGTGGCAGAGTCTGGATTTGAATCTGAGCAGCCTAATTCAAGAGTCTGTGATCTTAATTGTTCAATTATGCTACCTCTCAGTGTGCTCATTATTTAAAATTTCTCTTATCTTTTCTACTTTTTTGTAGTATCGTGTACACCATAATCACAAGGGAGGGGAAGAGGTCATTAAAATTACTATCTTTCCACAAAAGCCTTTGATAAAATCTGTTGATAATGACTTATTTGATATTAAATACATAAAGGGTAATTTTCAGATTAGTTTGCAAGTAGCTTTAGAGCTTTTCCATTACAATTAGCATGCAGATATCCAAGTATGTAATGGCCTGAACAGAAAGACAGAGGCACAAGACTATACACATGTAATCAGGAGTTATTGAAATAGACTTTGTTACCCACACAACTCTATGAACAGAACATTAAAATATTTTAATGAAGATATTACTTGACTAAGTTACAACATTTTCACATATAGAATAAATGCATGTTTAAAGACCTTTTCTGTACTATGTTTTTATTTTCATTAAAGTGTAGGCTTTTAAACATTTTATATCTTTTGAAAGAGGTCTGTCTCAATTTACTCAATATATGCGGAAGTATTTCCACAAAAAACTTAGTATGTAAAGCCTTAAACGTTTTTTTAAAGTATTTTGGTTCTAAAGTAAATAATCATGAGTCCCAAAATATCCAGATTCTAATTTCATTGAAAACTTGGTATGTCTTGAAAATTACAACAGCAGGCGTTTGCAGAGCATGCTCGTTTCATTTAGCTGTACATGGAGGTCTTTTAATGTTGATATTATTTAGCAAAGACTGCTTTCATTAAATATCCCTAGCAAGAAACCCTTTGGTGTATCATAGAACACATTTCAGAGTTAAATCACTGTAGTAATTGTTGTTTGGTGTACATTCCTTTTACTTTACGAAAATATGTTTCATTTGATCTAATGCTATGTTTCTTTCCAGAAAGTGAGCCATCACTTTTAGAATTCAAGCCATTCAGTAATGGTCCTTTGGTTGGTGGATTTGTATACCGGGGCTGCCAGTCAGAAAGACTGTATGGAAGCTATGTGTTTGGAGATCGTAATGGGTAGGTTTGCTGATACCACAACAGTATGATATATCAAATGACATATCCATTAATCATTTGGCAAACTGCCACAAAATATTCAAATGATTGTCTCTTTTTGTGCATCAGATGGGGATCACACATAAATAGTATTTACTGTTAGTTCCATAGATATAGTGGTTTAATTGAAGAACTTCCAAAAAGATGCTCTCTCGACAGGCGTGATAAATTTCATAAAATAATTTTTAAGTGCACAGAAGTCTTCAGATGGACTTTTCATATTATTTGGGCTCTTCCCTTCATCCTCAACATAAATTTACCATGACAATAATTAATTTGAAAACTATTATTTTACTTGCCACATAAATATTTTTTAAATTATACTGGAAGGCTCAAGATTTTTGGTTTTGCCAAATTTTCAGGACTTTAAGCAAGTTAATATAATTTGTCTCTATAAGTAGGAATAATACAAAATTAAATTTTAGTCTCAATTTTCAAGGTCACATTGTGGATAATTGTAAGAAACTCTGTGACAAAATCCAAATTAAGAATCTTGTTTCCTAAGTCACTGGCATTCAGGCATATGGCAGAGCTGATACTCTCGGTCGCTACAAGGAACTAGAAAAATGTACTGACCCCATGCTCTTCCCCTGTCCCTCTCTCTGATTAATAGCACAGCATGGATTCTAGTCCTGGCGAGGAAATATCATTCTCTGGATGAAGGGGAGGGCTTTTCTCATACTCAGGTACTTTTAGTGCCCCCTCCAAACAAAATCCTATCTTTCAGTACTTTCTCCACATATGGGAATTTCACAGTACTCACACACAGTATGGGCTTTATTATTTTCCCCTTTAGAAGCCAGGTCTATGGCAAAGCAATTGTTTGTTATGAATTTTATTTGAGACATTTTATTGTCATCATTAAACAAAAGTATGTATTCATTGTAGGTTTATGTTATGTTTTGTTGTAGGAATTTCTTAACTCTCCAGCAAAGTCCTGTGACAAAGCAATGGCAAGAAAAACCACTCTGTCTCGGCACTAGTGGGTCCTGTAGAGGCTACTTTTCCGGTCACATCTTGGGATTTGGAGAAGATGAACTAGGTACTGTACAATCTGCCATGAGGCATAAATATAGCAATCTTATCCTCTACTTGTTGGAAATGTAATCTACAGCAAAGATTAAGATGGTCCAGTTACATATTCTCTACCAGTAACTTTTCCCTGAGGGCCTTTATATTTTATTTTCACACTAGAAATACTAAAATATAAGGCAGAAAAATGGGAGGCAGGAAAAATAATTTTTTAGTCCTGAAGAGATAATTTTTTAAATGTTTAATGATATGTTTGATTATACATCTGAGTAATTTGTATATATTCTCTATCTAAAAACCTTTCCATTTATCCATGTCTCTTGGAATAAATAAAAAAGTTTTGTTGGAATCTGAAACTTGCCTTATCTGCTATTTCTTTTTTCTTTTTTCTTTTTGCCCATGGGGGCATGAAATTTGAGCAAGATGATCTGAGTACAGATCTTCTTTCCAATAGAATAGAAATTATGTTCTCATGGGACAATCTATGGTATAACATATAATGTATTTCTTGGCATGTTTATCAAAACGTATGCAGCTTAAAAAGCAAAAAAGAAGTTGAAATTGAAATATGATTCATCAGTGAGTAAATATTTTACTCTCTACTAATTCAAATTACAGAGATAAATGTAGTTTCATAGTGACTCCCTTTAAAAAATAATATTCAAAGAAACCATAACTACTATGCTCCTTTAGCCTCAGAGATAAATTTCTAGGCATAAAGAAGAATGTATGTTTCTCATGTAAATCAGAATATTTTCTCTAAAACTTAGGATTTGGATTTTTTTACATCAAATGGAGACTTCATCAGAAATAGTTTCATGCCCTTTACTTAGAATAATAAGGGACTCAGACAAGACTGTTGAAACACATAAGATACGTTTCAGAGCCACAGGAACATAACAATTCAAAGAAGAGAATCCAGTCTATTCTTTTCTTGTTCCAGTACTGAAAGCAATTTAAAAATTTTCCTTAACATTCCCTTACCCCACTCAAAGGAACCAGAAAGATACTTTTCCTCACTCACATCCTCTGTAATATAATTTTAATTTCACTGGCAAACAATGATTTGAAAAGTAAAAGAATGAGGCCAGGCATCGTGGCTTATGCCTGTAATCCCAGCAATTTGGGAGGCCAAGGCAGGTGGATCATCTGACGTTGGGAGTCCGAGACCAGCCTGGCCAACATGGTGCAACCCCATCTCTACAAAAACTACAAAAAATCAGCTGGGTATAGTGGCAGGCCCCTGTAATCACAGTTACTTGGGAGGCTGAGGCAGGAGAATCGCTTGAACCCTAGAGGTGGAGGTTGCAGTGAGCCGAGATAGCACAAAGAATGGTTTGTGTCTGAGTTAGAGATGAATGTTTAGATGTTGTGACTGAATAATTCTGATTTTCCCAGACCTTGCTACAAATGATTCATCATCACTCATTATGTTAACATCACCACCATTAGGTAAACCATCCCAAATGTCTGTGTCCACTTAATACTATTTAGGAGCAGAACTAAAAAATAAAAATACATAATCCTGACTCTCCAAAAGCTACAACCCTGTATATACCTCATAATTAAAATAAATACAGTTTCACTGGATTACATTTTAATGTGAAACTCCCTAGCTTTAATTGAAGAACCATACAAGAAAGTGAGTAAGTGTTTGCACCTTTTGAAATAAAAGTATTGAGAGTCTGGGACTTTGCATATTATTTTTTAACTATAAAGTCAGGACAGATTTGTTGTGAGGATTAAATGAAGTAAACTATAAAATATTTGACAAAATAATTTTAATTCTTTTGCTTACATTCCTTTGCTTTGTACTTTCATTTTTATTTTTTCTGTTGTGCCTACGTTTTTAGTACAAACTGTGTAAATCTTTTTCAGAAGTAGAAGAGTAGCAGGGTGTGTTTAATGCACAATAGTAAGAGAAATATAGACTAAATCAAGGATTATTTCATGAGGGAGGACCAAATATAAATTTTAAAACTTTATAAATGTGTAATTATAAATACAGCTTCTAATTTTCTATTCACATGATCAATTCAACACATAGAATTATATGGAAGTAGTGGTGATAAACGGGGTGGTTTTCTCCTAAAAGAGTACCTCATCTGTTGTATTTCATCATTATGAACACAGCTAGCATCAAGAGTTAAGAGTTTAGAGAGTTGAGACGGAGCATCATGGTGTCTCTCTCTCTCTCTCTCTCTTCTTCTCTCTCTCTGTCTTTCTCTCCCCTCTCCCCCAGTGTTTATTTTAACACATTGCGATGCACTTTCATATATTCCAAAAAAGCTAAAGATTAAGAAGGCACACCCCAATTTCATGTGGCCTCAAATTATCAATTAACGGTAACAACTTGATAACTAACATGTATCAATCTTGCACAGAAATAAATCAAGATAAAACTTGCCCATTTAATAGTCACTCAACAAATATTTATTGAGCACCTACTCTGTGCAAAGCTCTGTTCTGGATGCTGGGGATGCAGCAGTGGATAACGAGACAAAAAGTCGGCTGGGCGCAATGGCTCACGCCTGTAATCCCAGCACTTTGGGAGGCCAAGGCGGGTGGATCACGAGCTCAGGAGATCGAGACCATCCTGGCTAACACGATGAAACCCCGTCTGTACTAAAAATACAAAAAAAAAAAAAAAATTAGTCAGGCGTGGTGGTGGGCGCCTGTAGTCCCAGCTACTCGGGTGGCTGAGGCAGGAGAATGGCGTAAACTTTTTCAGGGAGCCGAGATCACGCCACTGCACTCCAGCCTGGGTGAGGAGCGACACTCCGTCAAAAAAAAGAAAAAGACAAGAAGTCTAAACTAGTGTCATGAAATTTATGTTGCACAGGAGGAGGAAAATCAAAATAAATTTTTAAAAATACTGTATATAAATTGGTGATAAATGCTTTGAAGAAAAATCTAGTAGTGAAGAGGAATTTGTTGGGAGTTGGGGAAGGTGCGATTTTAAAGTGCAGTCAGGAAAGGTGATATTTAAGTACAGCCTTGAAGGAGGGGGAAAAAGATGAACCTAGTGGAGACTCACAGGAAGATGGAGCCTGTAATAGGGGCCTGGAACAGCAAGAACCTGAGACAGGAGCCTGAGTTGGGAACTTGCCTCCCATGTCTGAAACCACAAGCCAGTGAGGCTACAGAAGAGTGAACAAGAGGGCAAAATGTTGCAGATGAGGTTATAGCAGTAAGTGCTACTGTCAGGATTTGCTTTTGCTCTGAATGAGATAAGAAGCTATTGCAGAGCATTGAAACAAAGGAGTGTGATCCAACTTACATGATCTAACTCTTTTGAAAAGAATCACTGTGGCTGGTACGTTGAGAATACACACAGAAGAACAAGAGTGGCAACAGGGAGCTCAGTTAGACAGCTGTTACCATAATCTAGATGAGAAATAATATCTGCTTGCACTGGAGTAGTAGTGGGATATGGAAAGGAGTGACTGGAATCTGGAATTCTGGATGCACTGTAAAGGCAGACATGTGAGACTCTTGCATAATCTTTAGGCAAGTGATTTTCTTGTGGACAGATGGAGATAGATTTACATACAGAATAACTGCCAGGCAATAGGAAGTAAGGACCTGTACTGCTATAAATTTGCTTACTGTTATTTCTTTCTTTAACAGGTGAAGTTTACATTTTATCAAGCAGTAAAAGTATGACCCAGACTCACAATGGAAAACTCTACAAAATTGTAGATCCCAAAAGGTGAGATTTCTTTTTATCCCATTAAGTCAATAATTTTCTTCTTCCAGTTATTTTTGTTCATTCAATTAATGATAGGAACGTCACAATTAGCAATCAGCCAAGATGTACACTTCTGCCACTTCCATATGCTTAGCACTGTCCTGAGAGGATCCTCTTCCCCTGTCTATGATGACTAATGCCACTATGCAGAACTTCAAAAGCTCATTCGTGTGGTTCTTGCTGTCATCACAGAGCAACATTATATTCATGGAATCAGAGTCTTCAGTTAAAAGCCAGACAGGGGCCCTGACATGTGAGGCAGTGGCTTAGGCTCTGGTGTTGGAAGCCATAAACCCTCCTTATTGTAAAGAAAATGAGAAACATACTGGCAGACATGACAGGTGCTTAGTATGATTTTTGTTAAGTAAACAGGTAAGTTACTCTGGCAGTTCAACATCTGAGCCTCATTTGGAAACTATCTGAAAGCTCACAGCGCTCATGAAGACTGTGGTAACTAGACAAATATAAACTTAAGTAGGGTTTTGTTATTTGCTTCAGCAAAAGAAAGATTTGAATGTTTTAATCCTTTAAAGAATATGTTTATCTCGCCCCGGTCCTTCCCACTCATGCATCACAACATTTATACATATGTACTTCAATCATCTTGAATCATCACTAGTCAGTTGTTAATTTCATGGATCAAACCTGAATTATCAGAAGCTGCTAAAATTATATGTTGTTGAAAAGACATTAGTCATCAATTTAGAAACAGCTAATCATAACGAAACCTGAGGATCCTTACAGACACGACTGTTGCTGAGCACTCGGACTTGTTACTCTTTAGCCACACTATGCTGCAAATTTCAGATTCCTTCTATATTATTTTCATGACTCCATTTTCAAATTTCAATTCAAGTCTTTTTCAAAAAAGTTAATTCTAATACTCTGAAAAGTTTACTAAGGGCATTTTAAAATATTCTTTTTAAATTGTAAATTGTGTATGTTTTTCTGAAATTTTCTCCTTTTTTATATGACAAAACGCTTTTCTGAGAGAAATGTAGGTTGACATTGGATCTTGCAGAACAAAAAGAAGAACCAGTTCTAAATGATCTCTGGGCAGTATCACATATCACATATCACAGGTTGATAACATCCCTTCTCTATTTGACTGTATACATTTTCTTTCACAGTAAGAGAAATACCCATCTATATACTACAGCAATTTCTTCCCCTCAAATGTGAAATTAATGTCCTCCATAAGAAAAGCAAAGACATAAACAACAACAACAAAAAAATCAGACACTTAGGGGATTGTTGAAGTTGGCAACCTTAAGAATAAAAATCAAACTAACATTAATTCACAAAATTCTAAAGATTCATAATGAGGTGTAGGGGTTTCACTCAGATATAATACAATTAGTTTCAAAACAGTCATTGTTATTCTATTATACTGTCTAAGTCTATATGTTTTTGCAAAGTACCTGGTAGCATTGTAATGGATTCTCTCTCCTTCTCACAAAAATCTTTCTCTCTTCATTTGGATTGTTTAGTCTGTGACTGAGTGGAGGTGAATTTTACACCTTCAGTCTATTATTAGTGTCTAATTACCAAGGTTGCCATAAGGGACCTTGGCTTTGTGATCTTAGTTCTCCTCTAGTAGGGTGGTCTCAGAGTGACATACCTGAAGGCCTGACTTCTCATTATGGTGCCTGTTTCTGGTGAGTCATGTCATGTGGGGGGCCTGGGTTAAGATTTGTGTTTGCTTTTCAGAAGGTGGGGGAAGTAGCAGAGTCCCAAAGAAACCGTCCTTGTACACAGACATGAGCGTAAATTTCAAAATTAAACTGACTATAAGAAAACAAATGTTTTTATAAACATTTGTTGGGAGCCTCATGCTGTTTTGATTTGGCCATCAACGTTTATTATTATTGTATTTCTTCCTAGATGAGTTGAAGTTCTATATAAGCAGAAACTTAAGTGTGTGAACAGGATTATTTTGGAAACAAACTAATTACAAGCATAGTGGTATTCAGGATGTCCGTGTTACGGCAGAATTGTTTTTCTAAAATTTTTGAGGCTGAATTTTAAAAAAGAATCTTATCAACTAAAAAAACAATATATAGACACATTTTGTTATACCAAAAGTCAAACACACAAATTAAACTCTTAGGTTAATTGTATTCTCGTACCAAAGCCCCCAGACTTGCTAGAATAATGTTTTCAGAATAACTTTCAAACATCAGTTGATTTGTGGCCCAAGAAGAGAAAAGCAGAAAACTGTGAAATTTTTATTTTCTGTATTATATGTCATAGAAGTTACATTCTTACCATAGGATTTATGTTTTTCCTATTTTTTTCCTACATGTGCGCATGCACACACACACAAACACACAATGAGGGAGTTTAGAAACCATGGAAACTATACGTATAGTATCTCTTAAATCATTTTGGCAAAAACAGATAAGGTTCTAGTATTACAACCTCAGTCTGTAAGGACAATTTGATCTAAAGCTGTAAGCTACATAATCATTTACGTAAGTTTCAAATCAATTACAGTGTGCAGCAACCTCAGAAAAGGATGGTGAGATATCCTCTTGTAAAAATTAAATGCCATTGTTTAGCATGAAAAAAAAAGAAAAGAAAAGACAATGCCTAGAACTCAGGAGTTAAGAAAAAACTCCTGAGTTTAACAAAAAACTCCACCAGGCCGGGCGTAGTGGCTCATGCCTGTAATCCCAGCACTTTGGGAGGCCGAGGTGGGTGAATCACCTGAGGTCAGGAGTTTGAGACCAGACTGGCCAATCTGGTAAAAACTCCATCTCTAGTAAAATCACAAAAAATTAGCTGGGCATGGTGGCGGGTGCCTGTAATCCCAGCTACTCGGTAGGCTGAGGCAGGAGAATCACTTGAACCCAGGAGGAGGAGGCTGCAGTGAGCCGAGATCATGCCATTACACTTCAGCCTGGGTGACAGAGTGAGACTCTGTCTAAAAAAAAAAAAAAAAAAAAGCAACTTCCAAGGAAACAGAAAAGGAATTAAGTTTGCCTCCATGTTAGAACATTGTACACACTCTTGGAATACCTTCAGGGATTGAACAGTCACATCTTATGGCAGAGCAGAGTTAAGGTCAAATCAACACCAATCACCCAGTTTACTCAGCCAACTCACAGGATCCAAAAAAGTCTCTAGTACTGAATTCAGTATGCCTTAGCCTGGGGGCTCCTTCAGCTAGCAGTTCTAGAAAACAGATTTAGATGAACTGAACACAAAATATTGGCAATAATTTTACTTTCACTTAGTAGTGCCATCTGAAACTAGTCAAGATTGGGAGCAAGTCTATCTGGGTCAGACAGGGAGTCAATTGGTCTGGTCTCTAAATCTTCCTTAGTGTAGCACCCAGCATAGATTATTTCACCAAACTGTGCCCCTTTGTCCATCAAAAAATATGTAGAAGATGATATTTCTGTCCCTGCTGCATTCTACAGAGGACTGTGAAGATGTTTAAATAATGTATTTTAAACATATTACATTCTTTAGTAATTTTTGTGTGTTTATTCCAGGCATTCCAGGATTATTTTCAGATGCTCTCTCAACTTTTAAGGTTCCTTTAGTTCCAAAATTGGAATAAAGACATCTATGGAGCTTCTAATAACCTTCAATAGAGCCAGGCATGGTGGCTCATGCCTGTAATCCCAGCACTTTGGGAGGCCGAGATGGGAGGATCACTTGAGGTCAGGAGTTCAAGACCAGCCTGGCCAACATGGTGAAACCCTCTATGTACTAAAAATACAAAAATTAGCTGGGCATGGTGGTGCATGCCTGTAATCCCAGATACTCAGGAGGCTGAGGCAGGAGAATCACTTGAATACAGGAGGTGGAAGTTGCAGTGAGCTGAGATCATGCCACTGCACTCCAGCACTGGGCAACAGGGCGAGACTCCGTTTCAAAAAAAAAAAAAAACAACTCTCAATACGTAGTGTTCAAATGTCCAAATTATACCGTGGACGCTCTTTGCTAAATCCTTTCAGAAGTACATAGATGTTCCTAGGGGTGGAAATTAAAGAATTCCGACAAAGTTATGTAACTTCCAAGATTTATTTTTATAGAGCACAAATTTTTTCATAGTATTGACAAATATTCTTTAATTTTTGTTTCAGATGAACTTAAACCAAATGACTTTTTTTGAAACTTTTCCAGGCTTTATTTCTCTAGGAATTTGTAAAGGAAAATTATTCTCCATCATGTTGATTTAATCACTATGTACCCACTCTTGCTATATTTTAACATATCACTTATCTGTTACCCAACCAAGTCACACAGACCATTCCCTTAATAAGGCTATAAATTAACAATGCAAATTCCAGGCTTGAGGGGTCATTTTATAGAAATGTTGTATCCCCAATCTCCTCTGTGACCAATATCAAAAACTGCCCCTCATTCTTCTTCCCCCCATGGCCCACTTACTGCCCTTTGTTTATTGTTTTCTTAATATCTTCATCCTACTTCTTATTAGACTGGATGCTAAAGAGTGTTTTTTTCAAAAAAATCACTTCATAAGAGGAAACCAGTTCTGTTTATCCTTTGCATATGTCTCAGGGAGCCAGCAGGCAGCTCTGCCATCCCAAAGAAAGTTATACATAATAGAGCAGCTTTAGCCCAATAAGCCAGTCTAGTCCCAATTCATCAGTCAAAGTTTTATGCAAGTGGCCCCCCTAAGTTGATAAATTCCCACAGTGCCTGTTGACCCAGCTGCCAAGTCCTCTTGCAGCAGGTGGTGTTTTCATGGCCACCCTGACAGTAATACAAACTGTTTAGCAGCTCCATTGACCTTTCAGCTATTAACAGGGATACAGGCTCCACTAGGGACTAGTTTTCAAACATGACAGAATTTCTTAACACTAGAGGTCATGAACAAGTATATGCCCTATAAAAGTCCATTCAGCATGGTGGATTTGAAGTCTAAGAGGCAAGGAAACATTTTCCACATTTTTGCTATCATCATTATTCTATGTATCCAGTAACCAAAGATGAATATACATGTATCTGTCTGATTATATTCTTTCTCAGTATACTAGATTTCCTGTTGTGGTGCACAATACCTTTTCAACTAACAAATCCCTACTAAGCTGCCATATAGCATCTGAAATTTTAGAGATATACTACAAAAGAATTGGGCAAGATCAAAGTTGAAACTTCTAATGAATGGATAAGCATGCATACATAATAGATGGTAGCAGCCTGAGTATAACTAAAATTTTATTCATACTTTAGTAAGATTTGCATACATGTACATGTGTACAGACATACTGAAACATACAGGTAACACATGCAATATTATGTAGAGCCATCACCTATTTCAGAATAAATAGGCACTATTATATAATAATTTGTGAAAAAAACTTTGTGTGACCGTGTTATTTTAAAGTGTTTATGTCTTGTTTTTAAAATCCATCATATGCTTTTATTCCAAATGCTGACAGATTTGTATTTATAAAATGCAAAACTACTTCTATTTCTCCCCTACTTGAAACCCTTCACTGGTCTCCCACAGCTATTAAAGATGAATCTAAACTCTTAATTTTTCCCCAACTTTAAGGTAAAATTGACAAATAGGAATTGCATATATTTACGGTGTACAACATGATGTTTTGATAAATGTTGTGAAATGACAGAGTCAAGTTAACTTGCATATCCGTCACCTTACATACTTATCATTATTTATAGTGAGAACATGTACCAGTCTTCTTGTGTGTGTGTATATATATCTCTCCTATTTCCTGGAAATGTGACATATGACCACAGCATTCAAAGAAATTCTCTCTTTTATTCTAAGTAGTCTCTCTTAAGCTATGAATTTCAAATCTTAGAATATCATCTTCTTTAGTAATTGGACAGATTGCTATGAAAACTTGACTGAATTGCCACTTCAAACTAGCATTCATTTAAAAAGATATAATATGGAGAATGTGAATGATGAAGAATATATTCTTCAAAGTGAAACTTATATATTGAGTCAAAAATTCCTAAAAGCATTTTCTTTTGCAATTAACACGGCCACAACCACTGCCATGCCCACCACTGTCTCTTGTAGGACAATGCTACAAGTCTGATATTAGTCCTTTTGAATATCTTATACTTTTATCGTAAGGTAGTATATCATCAGCTATTACAGTACCTTAGATAAAGACGGATTTAATGTTGCATTAGATATGTCTAAAACAGTCATGAAAATTTTTTGAAAAGATGTTTTCTAGAGGAAGATGTAGCTTATAAAGAAAAAAACTGCATCTTAGCATCACTTTGTTACTAATTCATTTTGGTTGAGTTAAAAAAATTGTTACTTAAATGGCTTATTTTTGTCAACTGTGACGAATGAATGATATATGAACACCAAAATTTGGAAATTTATCAGGCTAGTCATCTTCAAAATTTGAACTGACATTCGTGTGCTCTTTTATAGGAAAGAAACTTGTTTTAAATTTCTTTTCTCCTTTAAAGCATTTAGTGAATCTTAAATTTCTACCTTTGAATGATATGAAATTAAAACACTGGTAGATCTATTGCTTTATAAGTGGAGAAATGGAGTTAAGAATTTATTTTTTGATGATTTCTAAAAGAAAAATACTGCATTCTTAAAACTTTTGAATGATGTTGTAATACAAGTGTTATTTATTTATTCTCTGTGTGTGTGCGTGTGTGTGTGTTTGAAACGGAGTTTTGCTCTTGATGCCCAGGCTGGAGTGCAATGGCATAATCTCGGCTCACTGAAATCTCTGCCTCCCGGGTTCAAGCGATTCTCCTGCCTCAGCCTCCCAAGTAGCTGGGATTACAGGTGCACGCCACCAAACCCGGCTAATTTTTTGTATTTTTTGTAGAGATGGGGTTTTGCCGTATTGGTCAGGCTGGTCTCAAACTCCTGGCCTCATGCGATCTGCCCACCTTGGCCTCCCAAAGTGCTGGGATTACAGACATGAACCACAGTGCCCAGCCTATTTATTGTATTTGTTAATATTAGTTGTCATTCCCCTGGGCTGTTTTCATTACAATAAAAATAGATAAAATCCAAAAAAATTTCTCTGATTATATTGTTACATAAGCAATAGTTGTGCCTAACATTTTTATCAATTATGGTTTATGAATTAAGTATTTAAGTTAAAAACTTGATTTTGGACATGAAATTCTGAACAGAATGTATTTCCTTTATATTAGGAAGCAATGGCATTGGCTTTTTTATTATACCTTAATTATTTAGTTTTTATTTTTGTGCCATATCAGAGTAAGTACAGATATAATCCAAGATTCCTGATTTGAGTAGCCCTGATTTCATTAGAAGCATTTTTTGTATGTCTCCTGTGTTCAATGATGTGCCACAGATGGAGAGAATGAATAAGAAGTTGGTCCCATCCCCTAAGGAGTTTATTTTTACTTTAAACCAGGAGATTGCATATATTATTAAAATGTAAAACTTATTATTTGAGGTAAAACACTTTGAAACAAAAATACTGTACCATAACACTGTACATTATAAATTGCCAAATTGATGATCCAGAAGTTATTGATGTAGGTAAAATCCACCATTGTTTGGTTTTCCATTTCTATTCTGCTACAGTGTGACTTTCTTTAACACTAATAAGCTCATGTACAAAAGAGAATCTCAGCATAACATGAAAGTAGTTATGTAGCTTTTCAAGCAAGACGTAAGGAGAATTATAGGGAAAGGAACACGCCCTCAGTCTAGCTGTTGCACAGGCAGAAAAAGCCTTCTCAACTGAGCCGTCAATGAAAAGTAAGTCCCTGCACTGGGTTTCCGCCTTTCAAGATGCATCCCACAGCTTTCCATGGCTCTCTTCAGGGTGCACATCCTCTTTTCAGAGTTCCACTTCCATCATCATTTTGTTTTGTGTGTTTCTAATCTTTCCTGAAGTGACCTCCAGCTACTTCTGAGCTGCTCGCTTGGTTGCTCAAACTTTCTTCCAAGGTACCAGCTTTTGTTTTCATCACTGCTGTAGTTACAAAGCTGCACAGATCTTGAGGGGTCTGCCCCAAACCAATTCTTCCCATAAGCCCTTGTCTTAGTCAGCTTAGGCTGTTATAACAAAATACCTAGGTGGCTTAAACAACAGACATTTACTTCCGACCATACTGGAGGAAATCCAAGAGCAGGGTGCCAGCATGGTTGGATGCTTGGTGAAGGTTCTGTTTCTGGTTTGCATATTGCCACCTTCTCACTGTATCCTAATATGATGGAGAGAGAAAGAAAGCAAGCTCTCTGGTGACACTTCTTATAATGGCAATAATCGTATCATGGGGGGTCTATCTTCATGACCTTATTTAAATCTCACTTCTTCCCAAAGACCCCGTCTCATAATGCTGTCATTTTGGGGGTTAGGGAGTCAACATGTGATTTTGGAGGGAAACAAGCAATCCATAACAGCCCACTTATTTTAAGTGCCATTTTGTGGAATACAATATTTTTCAGGAACATGTACATTGAATTACAGTAGAAATGCCTATTTTTTCTATATTCACTGCTCATATTATAGTTGATCAGTTTCTAAAGCTAGGATATTGCAAATATAATGCCACAAATACCTATAGCAATTTGATAAAACTGGACCTTGTCTATCTAAAAGCACGTAACATTAGAATTTAGTTTCATTAATCTTTTCTCCTAGGTTTTTCCTGTAAGATATTACACAACTTTTCATGTCCTGATTTTCCCATGGAAATATATGCATTGAGTTAAGCTGATAAACCAAAGTTGATACAGGAGATCCACATACCCTTTTAGATATTTGTGCACTGTGGTGATGTTTGTGTAGTGAGATTAATAGGACCTGAAATAAAATGTGGGTACGTTGCTACCTTTTTTCCTAAACTAAGAGGGCCAGTTCAGTGGAAAGAACACTGAACCAGGAAAGAGTTCCAGAATTCTCTGTAACTAGCTGTGTGACAGCCACTTAATAGCTTCATACACTTTCTGATCTTTTAAATTTAAGAATTGCAAAGTTGGCCCTCACTCATGAGAATAAAGTTAAACATGAAAAATGTAAGTGGCTTCATTATTTGCTTTTATTATGGTTGCATCTTTAACCACAAAAGAAAATTAGATGGATATTTGTGAAATTTCTGACAATCTTATTAGCAGTAGATAGTCAAACCTATGGCTCAATTCACTAAATTACTATTGCTTTTGCCTCCTTTGAAAGGTTTAGTGCCAACTCAGTTTCAAACTGCCTAGGTATTAAAGCCAAGTAACACTGCTTATTAGTGAGCAAGTCAGTTCATCATGTGAGGATGAGACTTTTAAATCGCAGAAATCGTCAAAATGAAGAGAATATTAATCACAAAGAAGACAGCCAATGCCAAGCCCCACTTGTTTTCAGGACATTTCAGAACAGAGAAATTTCTAGACACTATGTGAAAATAAGACAGAACATTAGCTTTATCCATCCTAAACTCAAATTTTAGAAATATTTAGTACAAATTAAAAATTTGAATATGATTTATAAAGTACATAAATTCAGAGTTATCCTTGAATTCAAAGGTTTTTTTTCCTCTTTATTCTAGTATCAGAGTTATTTAAGAATATATAAAACATATATTTCTGCAGCCTACATATGCTATAATGTCAAGGAAGGTATTCCTTAAAAATAAAATGAAAGCAGTAACTCTTAAAACATTTAATTTCTTGCTGTACTTCAAATAGTACTTGAAAAATACCATTAGGAAATGTATGTTGCTGTCAATACTGCCATGAAGTCCCAATGAGATCAATATTACGTGGTTACACAGGAATAGATTCCATTGGCTCTGTTCTTCTACCTGAAATATGATTGTATTATAAATATGTGATTCCTCAGCAAAATTGAGTTTGTATAATGCATTGTTTTTAAAGCTGCTACAAAATGGCTATGTATAGTCTCAAAACATGCGGTAAATCCTTCAGAATACAGCATTCTACTCCTTATAAGTAAACTGACACTGAAGAAAGAAACACCAATATGACCAGGAAAAATTCAGTGAACAGCCAGATTAAAGACAATTGCAAAGAAGAAAAATATCAGTTCGTATACTGCCTTTGAGAAAGGCAATAAAAAGATGACACAGCAAGTACTATACTAGCACTTATTCCTATGCCTAAAGCTCCACAGATGGGAGACAGTAAAAATTTATCCCATCATGAGAAATTTTTCACTTCCTTACCCTTTTTTAGGTAAAAGTGATGAGTATTGGCTTAAAAACGATGAGTGGTCAAGGATAATCATTGTGTATCAAATTGCTTACAGCGTGAGGAAATTCATTAAACCATAGAATCTGCTGTGGCATTCGAAGACTGTCTCCTTGTTCAGGCAAAGACTCCACCCAGTTGGAAGATTTCAGAGCATTCTGTACTTGGAAGCACCTGAATATACTAATTAAAGGCCACGTTGATTCCTCTGGCTGGGAAATGGACCTAAATTAGAAACAGGCCTCACAAACTTGAATATGCATGTGAGTCACCTGACCATTGTGTTAAAGATTCAAAATCAGTAGATCTGGGGTTATGGCCTGAGATTCTGCATTCTGTGGAATGAGGATTTTGACTTATCAGGTTTTCCTAACTCATGAGAATGAAAGAAAGCATGGAAGAAAAGTAGTTTTTTTAAATGTTAGAGTTGCAAGGGTGCCCTTTTCCATGTGTCCCAATGTGTCTATAGATAAAGAAGTAAGATAGTTCTTATGTCACCTACCACCCTTAAACATAAAGCTGTCTAAGAGAGGCTACAGAATTAGTATATCTTCTAATACCTCTATCAGGACTTCACACATAAGTATTACTCTTGATCTGTATATCTTGTTTTACAATGAAATGAATTCAAAATCTAGACACCTCACAAAAATTTCAGAATGAGCTCCTTTCCTTTTTGTTAGACAAAATAGATTTCTGCAGTGCTCATTTGGAAGGGTGGTCCTGCTCAGACAGGATTTATACTTGTACCTCCACACAGAATCAAAGGACTTCCCATGTACTGATTTATTTGTTCATCCCCTAAATTAAATATCATGAAATGAAAACCATTCATAATACCACTACCCAAAGACGTTCACTGTTGGTCTTAGCTATTCACAGAAAGTCATCACCTATAACGTGTGTTATAAATAACTTATGCTTCTCAACTTCCTTTTTTTCAAAAAAGTATCCAAATCTTTATACTACTACACAAAGCAAGCCAAAGTTGGTTTCTAAGAACATTTTTTAAATTTCTGAAAACAGTGCTTTATACATTAAAGAATGTTGGACAGTTTTCTGCACCAGAGTTTTAGCGTTTCATTATTTGTCATGCGTGAAGGGATTAGGAAATATGTTTTCCAGATTTAAATTAAATTCAAGGGCTATGGGGATAGCTGAACGAATAGGCTAGATATATTCTTTTCTACAAGCCTAAACACCCTCTTGGGTAAGTTTTCTGTTTTGAAAGTTACTCTGATTTCATTTAGTAGAGTGAAGGGTCCAGAGGTTTAAAGAGTTGTTGTTTGAAAGAAGAACGAAACAATTTAAATGATTTTAAATCATTTAAGTATATTAAATTAGATTTAATATATTTAAATCAAATTTAATACATTTAAATCTAATGTATTAGATTGTACATTAAAGCACCCAATTTTCCAGTCCAATAAAAATAAGTATGAAAATGGGTGAATGCATCACAGATGTATACCCTAAAGTTTTGTTTAGGTCCTGTCTAGGTGTATATATGTAGCACTTAAGTATATGTAAGATGGTCTATTTCAATATGACAATAATAATAAAGTTTAAAGGTACTGTTTATTCCCTTTTTGTTTCTCTTTATTCCACGTAAAGAGGCCTTGTTCTTTTCAGTGAAAGGGAGAACGTCACCATTACAAAAAGTGATTGCAGGGAAATGGTTGGAATCACCAAAAATCTTTGTCAGATGCTACCATATATTAGAAAATTGAATTTTAATGTGTTGACTTAATTCTCACCCGGAAGAGAAGACAGTCCTGTCTCTTTATCTCATGCTGACTTTGACTTCTTAACCTTCGGTTTATTTACTATGATTGTAATTATTATCAAAATGTATCTTTCAGAATGAGTATAACTGTACCTTGAAAAAAACTTTAAGACAAGTTTATTTAAGCAATAGAGAGAAATACAATAAAGGTTTTGTGTTTATGATATGAAAGTATAGCAATTAGATTTTAAGGATATCCCTCCCCTGAATGGCCCATATTTTCCTGATGTCTTTACACAACAACATAGAAAGGGCGCAAACACCCTTTTAAAATTCCATATTCTCATTAATTTCATTCATTCAACTGATTTTTATTAACCATCTTCCATGTGCAACACATTCTTCTAGGTCCTGGGGAGTCACAAGAGATGAGAGGAAATATTTGTCCTCATGGAGTTCATATTTCAGAGAGTGTGTTTGAGAAAGTTGCTACTATATAAATTCAATTTAATTTCTTTATTTTATTTATTTATTTTGAGATGGAGTTTCACTCTTGTTGCCCAGGCTGGAGTGCAATGGCATGATCTTGGCTCACTGCAACCTCCGCCTCCTGGGTTAAAGTGATTCTCCTGCCTCAGCCTCCTGAGTAAGCTGGGATTAGGCACCCATGACGACACCCAGCTAATTTTTGTACTTTTAGTAGAGACAGGGTTTCACCATATTGGCCAGGCTGGTCTCGAACTCCTGACCTCAGGTGATCCACCCACCTTGACCTCCCAATGTGCTGGGATTACAGGTGTGAGCCACCGTACCTGACCTAATTTAATTTAATAAACATTTATTGACTGACTTATACCGAATTTTCCTATTTCCTATGAATATGAATACTTGAAGAAGATAAAATACATGGTAGTATGTCATCTTTCTATAACATCCCTTAAACTAGTTGCCTCCTCATCTGTGCTTCTATAATACTTCATGTGTGCCTGTATCATAGCAAAGATCACACTGCATTATACTTTTGTGTATGCCTGTTTGTCTTATCCTCAGTGGTCTGTGTGAGGCTCAGGACCCTGTACTCTTTATGTCTTATCCTCCTGAAGAGCTCAGTACTTGCCCAAGTGAATGATTGGACTTGAAGAGGATTGAGTATGTAGCTTCTGCCCTCAGAAAATCTTCAGTGAAGAAGGGAAAAAAATCGATAAACAGCCTATTCCTCACGAGAACCCTATAAGAGACAAGCAATCTTTTATGTAAATGTTCATATTAAGGGAATCTTGATAGAGCAACAGTTTAAAAGAGAGAGGATTGATTTAATATAATAAGTACAGAATGTTATTTATCAACTATGTAGAACAAAAAAAGATAAATTCTCCTGGTATTTAAATAAAACTTGAGGGAATTACAATGTTTGCATATTACAGCTACACAGTCTTATATAAATTAAAGTAAACAAGCCCAGGTGGGAAATAATTACTACATCCGCAGGTAGACAGACATTTACCAAATCTTAGGGGAAAAAAAAAAAAATTTAGAATCTTCTCCCTAATCTGAGTTTCCATATGTTTGAATGTTTGGTGAAAAATAGTCAAAGCATCAAATTGGAGTATCAGCAGGGAAACAGGGGTCAGACACTCTCCCTGAAAGAATTGCCCTTCAGTATCGGATTCCTATTTATCATGTCCTCATTCCTTTCCCCAGTGCCCGTGAATCAGTGTTCCTATACTTTGCCTCAAACAGGCAACATCTTCTAGTTGTTGTTTAACAAAGTTCACCTATATACATGATCTAAATGATGCCATCTCTTTAGATTCACCAGTTTAGGCATAAACCATCTCATGGGGAAGTATGTGAGAGTAGGTACCTGCAAATTTTGCATTGCCTATAACATGTAATAGATTTTTGACATACTCTGTTTCTGGGTCTCTTTTCTTGAATGAGTCAGAAAGTGGGTGAGCAAGTGAGTAAGGAATAGAAATTAGATGCACAGAATTCTGCAATTTCAATGAGAATTTTTGTTTACTGAGTGCCACTTCGTAGATGATCATGGCCTACGACTCAGAAGAATTTCATGGCTACTGAAAAACTGCTCTTCTTGTGGTCAGAAATGCCGCCATTGTCTCACAAATAAAATAAGAATTTTAAATGAGAAAGAAATAGATTATACTTGGGATACTGAAGAACAGCAAGAAGAAGGCAAAGATTGTGTCCTTACTTTTCTTGGCATAGCCGTTTAACATCTTCTCTACCTTATCCCACCCCACCCTTACTCCCAGAAAGACACTTTTGAGGAACACATGGAAACTGTTAATGTTTTTTGAATAAAAATATGCTTAGTGCATAGAATGCCTGCAGGACCTTTCACAGAAATTGACCATTCCTAGATTCAAATAAGAGGCTGAATAGATTTAAGGGTGTTTTGTGAATTGTCATGTTAGCTGCAGAACACAGCACTTTCAACAGAGTGGGACTTTTCTTCAGGAGAAGAGCTAGGGAAGCCACTGTACGTTTTAAATATTTTTGTTTTTAACATATATGGTTTATATGGTTTTGAGTCATTGTAGAAACAGCCTGTGATCAGGCCCCAAATTATTATCACTGTTCATATTGCCATAGGGACATAACAAGGTAACCTATCTCAAAAAAGCCGAGTCTGCAGGGCTTAATTATTTGCTTGTCTCAGAAAGCTCTGTAATTTACCTCTTGAGGTTTTGACCTGTAATGGTCACCTTCTTCTTATGGTACTTAAGGTGTCCATCTGCTTGGCCATCCTAATACTGTTGATTTGACTGTCAATGAAAACATTTGTTTACATTCCTTAACTGAAAAGAATCTTCTCACCGCACTGTGGCACAGGTAACAGCGACTGATAGGAAAGTGCCACTGCACATTTTTTCCCTGAAGATTAGGTAATGAGCAGTTGTGACCATGACTCCAGCCTGACCCAGCTCGAATGACATCTTATTTTAAAAACAGTAAGAAGCATAAAACTCTTCGGAAGGCATCTTGGTTTCCACTCTAAATGATGGCAGTTGTAGAACAATTAAAATCTATGACTTTTTACATTGCAAAGATGTTTCTGTTTGCTACTTTTGGCATTCTTTTTCCTTATAGCAGGACAAAATCAAGTTATTTATATATATATAATCTTGACATATATGTGGATCAAAATCAGATTTTTTATATATATATATAAAATCTTTACATATATATGGAGCTTTCTGTGCATAGAGTTTAAACTTTGACTCAATAGTATACACCCATATATTACGGTCGCCTTTCAAAAAAATCAGTCTAAAAATATTATCTCAAAAGAAATGTAAAATTAAAACAAAAATTGATTCCAAAGCTTTTCAGGCTACAAGTCATTTTGATGAATGCCTTCAGCCCTGTACTACTGCCAACTGTGTCAATAACAAGTGAAACTATCTCAGACACTATTCCTAAACATTTTTGTAGATATGGGGGAAAAGTTTTAAGGTATTTATACATCTTTACTTTAAATATTGCAATTGTTAGAAATTCGTAGTTACCAAATGTGAAATATCAATTTAATTAAAGATAGTTTTCATCAATGGGTTTTGATCAGGATAAAGTCTCTTAGAATGTTTAATGTGTTTAGTAGGGTTACAAACTGGTTAGTTTGTTTCCTCACTGGTATGTATTTCCTATCCTTAGAAAGTTGTAAATCTGAGTGAGTCTCTTAAAGAAATGAAATAAAAGTCTCTCTAGAAAGTAAGAGGCATGCTTTGTGAGCCACAGAATCACTAAATTTCATTCCACTGCTGGTTTTCAACTGGAATACACTTTCAACTGTTGTCTTTTAATGTAGACCTTTAATGCCTGAGGAATGCAGAGCCACGGTACAACCTGCACAGACACTGACTTCAGAGTGCTCCAGGCTCTGTCGAAACGGCTACTGCACCCCCACAGGAAAGTGCTGCTGCAGTCCAGGCTGGGAGGGGGACTTCTGCAGAATCGGTTAGTATTTTTGTTTTCACCTGAAAAGGACTGGGGATGAGTCAATCCTTAGGTACTCAAGAACTCAACACCGATTGTTTCTTCTACAATAATACAGTGTTCAAAAGTGTTTAGCTATTTACAATACTATTAATGCTCATCTGTTTCTGAACTTGTAAGTAAAATCTTGCTCATTTTCTTAATGTAAACAATTCACTTATGTAAGTTAATTATAAATATGCAAAACCTTTAAATGACTGAGTCCTTTCAAAAAGTAAAAAATGCAAATAGCACAACTAGATAATCTCTGTGGGCCTCTCAATCCTGGGTTCTGAGATTTCACACTAGCCAATGACTTAGTGTTTGCCAAACCCCTCTCCAAGCACTAGCATTTTCCAGACACCCCATAAATGCCCTCCCTGCCTTTACTGCTTGCTTTCCTACCACAGCAGACTAAAAACAGGGCTTTTCAGTGGGTGTTATTAAATAAAAGGGGAAAATGCAATTATCTGGAGACATATTACGAGATTTTTTCATGCTTTTTGCCGCTCCCCTGTGAACCATCAACTAGGTGTGCATCTGCTCAGAGAGAGCAAAGGAGATTTATTCCAGGGTTGTTCTAGCCTATAACTTGATAGTTCCTCAATTATGTGCAGTGATGTTTAAGTTCTACTTGGTGTAAAGTCAGAAAATCAGATAAATTTAGAAACCTAGAGTTTAAAATGTGTATGTTGAAAATGCATAATTAACAATCAGCATATACCATCACTTAGAAAAGATTTTGATTTCGGTTATTTCAAATATTAAAATACTTATTGCCAATGAAAATTAAAATATCAGATTAACATTTAATATTATTTATTCATAAATGCTATCTTTTTGTTTGTCCTCAAGATGTATTTCAAAGAATTATAACTATAACTTGTCTATTTTTATATTGCCCAACAAAAATAACCAACATTTAAAACCAAACATAGAGGATACATTTTAAACTTAAATTGCTTCAGCATTAATAACATTATGTGTTTGATTAATACTATGGTTATGTATCTAGGAAGGAATTATCAAAATTAAAACTCAACAGAAAGGAAGTAATCACATTATTTAAAACAAATGCTTACATGTTATTGACCCATCCTCTCTACCTTTTTGTTAGTTGACCAAAAATATGAGAATCAGTATTCAAATGTAATGATATTCAAATTCCTGCTAATATATTGTCTTTCTGCTTTCTTTACTGCCTGACAATATCTACTTTCTCTGCTTTTTTTTTTTTTTTTTTTTTTTTGAGATGGAGTCTCTTTCTGTCGCTAAGGCTGGAGTGCAGTGAGGCAATCTCGGCTCACTGCAACCTCCGCCTCCTGAGTTCAAGTGATTCTCTCACCTCAGCTTCCCGAGTAGTTTGGATTATAGGTGCCCACCACCATGCCCTGCTAATTTTTGTATTTGTAGTGGAGATGGGTTTTCACCATGTGGGCCAGGCTGGTCTTGAACTCTCAACCTCATGTGATCTGCCACCTTGGCCTCTCAGAGTGCTGGATTACAGGCGTAAGCCACCATGCCCAGCCTCTCTGCATCTTTTAGTAACAGAATATAACATACAGTGTCCATTCTGTTATATTCCCTGCTTTGCATTTTGCCTAATCTCTTACGTTACCTGAAGCCTGCTAGTAACAGCGTGTTTAAATGAGGGTGAATGAATTATCTTGAATACAGTTGGCATTGTACAAAGCTTAATAGATACTAATAATAAATTGTGATATAAATGAAAATAGACATACATTGAGTTAACATAAAGTTTTACTCCATGAGGTACTTTCATTTTTACACTGAATCAATTTAAATAGTTTGAATATCTAACATTCACCAAAACCATTCTATAAAAGTAATCTGTTTATTTGGGATGTTTTGGACCCAATCAAGAATTTTATTCACGTACTCACATTGTTTACTCATCTCCCACAGATTTAAAACATAAAATTGTTTATTTTCTGCTTATTTTTTCTTTTCCATGTGTCAAAAACAGACCCCTGGAATTTGATTAATGTATTTGAAAGGTTAAAATAACCCTGTCTTGTCAAAACATAGGGAAATGTATTGAAGGAATTTGACTCCATCCACAGTGACTGTACTCCCCAGATTTAATCAGAAAATGGCAATTTATATATCCAATTTTATGTCTCATTTTAGCAGTATATCTTTATATTCCCCATTTATATTGTAGTGGCAAAAATTCTTTAATGAATAAATTCTGTGCTGTAGGGTAACCCTGAAAAGGTTGGCTCAGAACATCCTTTGTTGGCCAATTGCACTGACTCCAGAAAGGGACTTCAAAATGTCATCAGAGAGCAAAGCATATGCTGTCTGCCCCCTGGAAGCAAGAGGAAGGAAGAATCCAAAGGAGTTTATATGGTGGATATTCCACCTAACCAAAATCCAAAACTGACTGTTCCTTTATGTTACATTGGAGATGCTTGAGCCTCTCTGTCTCCCCGTCAGGCTGGGTCACTCCCATGTTGAGATCCTACCTTGAAGGAATGGGAACAGAGTTTGCGAGGCCCTCTGTAGCGAATGCTCCTGTGGAGCAGAGATTTTGAAGGACTAAAATCTCCATTTTAAATAGAGTTAATTTTGCAAAGGGTTGCAACTGTTTCTCATGATCTCTGCTTCTCTAGAAATGTCTCTCGTTCTCTGCCGAGTTCAGGCCTCCAAATAACTATGGGTGTAAAAGCGCGTTTCCTACTTGTATATTTATCTTTCAGATCATTTTGTAACTATCTCCCTCCTTTGTTCCCTCGCTCCCCTTATTCAGCAATATTTGTAGGTCTCATGCTCAGTCCTGTTTCTGACATACAGAATGAGAGTGTGATGTTCTTGCTCTTTTTCTCTCCCAGCAAAATGTGAGCCAGCATGCCGTCATGGAGGTGTCTGTGTTAGACCGAACAAGTGCCTCTGTAAAAAAGGATATCTTGGTCCTCAGTGTGAACAAGTGGACAGAAACATCCGCAGAGTGACCAGGGCAGGTATTCTTGATCAGATCATTGACATGACATCTTACTTGCTGGATCTAACAAGTTACATTGTATAGTTTCTGGGACTGTTTGCATATTCCCTTCCAATGGGCATTTATTTTTTAGCCTGTCATTAAAAAAAAAAAAAAAAAAAAAAAAAAAGACTGTTATCCTGCTACACACTCCTGTGATTTCATTCTCTTTTATTAATTTAAAAATGATTTCCAGAAATGTGCAGATCCTCTGTGTGTATGTCAGCATGTTTGTTCACATATGCACATACACATACTCATAATCCCTATATGCGTTGTTGCTTAACAGATGATTTTTAAAAATATATACTTCCTTGGGCAGAGTAATTTACACAGAAATTCCACTGTAAATTGATAATGGATTTTTTATGTCACTAGAAGAGATTATTTGACTTCCCAGGAATTTTCTGTCAGTAATCACTAAAGTCAACTTTAATAGAGTTTTGAAACATTACTGTGCAATCTGATGGATCTAATAAAAAAGGTAATATTTTTATATTAAAGTACTATACTAGGAGAGAACGTTTCAGAACTCCCTGGTGAATTTCTAAGTGAGCAACTTGATATAAAATTGTAATCTTCATTTTTGTCAGTGTATCCAATTACAGAATGTTACACTTATCTTTTTATTGGCTGAGAAATCTGATTACTTCGTCTTAATCTCAAGATCGTTTTCAAGTGTTGTATAATTAAATCATAACAGCATATTTTAAAATCAGTCTTCCTAAAAAGTCTGCTTTCATTGTATATTTTATTTAACAATAGGCACTGGGTTTGTGTTACATATTTATATATTTTATTTTATTTTTATAATATAGACATCACCTAGATGAAACACCTTTACCCTGTCCTGTAAAACACTAAAGTTACATTTTTCACCAACTTAATTGGAAAGAAGGGGAGTGAGAAAGCAAACAGTCTTTAATGTGCTGTGGATCTAATCTAGCAAGGTATCCTTGTGCCAACATGTAATCATTAACGACGGAAGAAAAAGCAAGAAAACAGCCAATTCTTATAAAATTCCAGCATTAAACATTTGTAAAGTGCTTTTCACCATAGCAAGACTGTCAGAGTCCATGTTATTAGAATGTTGCAGATTTCCACTGAATCGAACCTCACTGGAGAAGAGCTCACTTGTTTTTTTAAAAATCTTGGCTATGTAAGCTGTTACCTGTACAAATTTTTAACATAATAATTCTTGCCAAATACGACTTTAAATGTACGTGTTCCTTCAGAACTCAATGAAAATATTCTTTGGTTAATGTATCAATAAATTTTCTGTAAATGTTCTGTTCAGGGTTTTAAAGAGATGACATGTTCTGACTTAAAACTGCAAAAAGTCTAGTAGATATTTTTCTTCATGGTTTTCAAAGCCAGCTCTCCACGTTTGGATTTTAACAAAATATAAGGCCTCTTTGCACTACTGAAAAAACACATCTACTCATGACAAGTGCATACCCACTATGGGTGTCCTTCTTCTGTAAACATCCATTCCTCTAGAATCTAAATTGTAGAGCAGTATACATTATGCAGCGCCGGCTGACTTTCTAAACCTGCTCCTTACCTTTAGGAATACAGGCCTCAATTTAAAAAATACATTGTAGCTAGTATTTCTCTACTGTTTTAAGGTGAGAGATTTGCAATTAAAGCCCAGTAAGCATTTATATAGAAGCCACAATGTAGAAAGATTGGTTAAGTACACTGCTCTTGTCTTCCATATATGATTACTTAAGTTTCAAGTGACCTCATGCCAAATGGAAATGGGTTGAGAAATCTTGGTTCAGTGCTTAGTGAACAATAGCCTGCATTAAAAAGTGCATGCATAATTTTGCACAATTTAGATTCAATTGACAGTCTATTCAAAGAAGTCTCAGGATTAAATGAGCATGGAGACCAAATTGCCCTCTTACCCCAGAAAAGGGGTGGTCCCTTCTAGTCACACTAACACTTCATTGGCCCAACAGTGTGACAAATCTTGCAATGAACCATGCAGTAGCCTGCATCTGTAGGTTAATAGCAATCTTTTGTCTCCATTGCTTTCTCTTCACAGCCCTTTTACTGAATTCCATCACAGAAAGTTTTACAATTAAAAAAAAAATGTCCTGACAACCATTTTTGTAAATGGACCTTACCATCTAATCGTCCCTTATTCAACGTGGGTGACATTAACAAAATGTGAACTTCTTGTGAGGGAGCCAGCTGTCTAAATCTGTCAAATCGTGCAGTTTTATTACACATTCTCCAATTCTTCCTAGCTTCCCTGAAAACAATAAGGATACTGCTATATATTCAGTAAAATCTAAAAAAATCAAGCATTTCTTCTTACATCTTTAAACTTTCCGTCTCCTCCCCAAAATAAAAGGTGTTCTATTGCCATTAGTTCTACTGTTTTAAAATATCTATATTAAGTTGACCAGGCCCAGATTTTTTATACAGCTTTTTCCCAAGTGAAAGATTTTCAAGTGACTTAGAAAAACATATGTGCCCCAGGTGTCACTGCCTTTCCTTTTGTGAGTCGTTAGAATAAAAGACCAAATTCTTCTCAAGAGAAGATAGCAAGATCCACGGATATTAAACCAAGCAAAGAAAGTAAAGTCATTGGAGTCATTTCTTTCTGTTCTTAGGAGAAAAGTAGATAGCACTGGCTAATTGATGGCAACATATTTTAAATTAAGTGGTCAATTCAAAAAATCTCTTTGACCTTTTCTTTCAAGTAGATTTTTTAAATGCATGACTGGAGAATTATCTTCAATGATTCATGATGAGAGGCAGGTAGGAATTGGTTAAGAAGTAATAGCTAGGAAAAAAATATTGTTTAATCACAAGAAAGGCAACATCTGCTCAGTTCATAAAGCACACAATCTCAAATGGAAGAAATAAAGGTTCTTCGTAAGAATACTGATGCATAAGATAAAGACAAAATAATGCAAAAGAAAAATGTGTATTATTATTCCCTTGTCCATTCTCAAGTTTAAGCTGTGGTTGTCAGTTGAATGTGAAATGACATTATAGTTGTTTTAAATGGTTGGAAATAACCTTTCTACTACTGTTTCTGCCACACTGTTGTCCTGGTTCATAAAACCTTGTTTTCTTGACAGTTATTTAGGTAATAAAAGGAACACCAATTGGCAGATCTTTAAGTGAAAAGGAGAAAAGATTTAAGAAATTGAGTGATGGCTAAAAGTGCTTCCATCCATAACTTTTTTTCTTGAATTTTTTTTCAATGTAATTATTGTAAAACATATTTTTTATTTTATCACAAAGAATACTCGGAAGTTTTCTCAGATTGATGAGTATCTCATAAAGAGTAGAGAAACCAACACATACAATATATACACACAACCTAAATAGAAAACTGTTCTCTTTGTTATTTGCATGCCCCAGCGCAGTTACTGCTTCCCTATTTAGTTCTTTGAAAATAATTACAAAATAGTATACTAACAATTTTAATCCATTTGCTGTTTTTTGTTTTGTTTCATTTTGTTTTTGTTTGTTTGTTTTTGTTTTTGTTTTTGAGACGGAGTCTTGCTCTGTCACCCAGGCTGCAGTGCAGCGGCACGATCTCGGCTCACTGCAACCTCCGCTTCCTGGATTCAAGCAATTCTCCTGCCTCAGCCTCCCGAGTAGCTGGGATTACAGGCACCCGCCAGTATACCCAGCTAATTTTTTGTGTGTTTTTCGTAGAGACAGGGTTTCACCATGTTGGCCAGGCTGATTTCAAACTCCAGACTTCAAGTGATCCAGCTACCCAGGCCTCCTGAAGTGCCAGGATTACAGGCGTGAGCCACCATGCCCAGCCTCCATTTGCTTTTGATATTGTTTTTATCTCTGAGTTATAAACTATATAAGCTTTACCAGGTGTAAGGTGTGAGGTTAGATGCTACATCTAGAAGCGTTCAAGATATACATTAATTTAAACTTTTATTAATCCAACTTTCCACTAAAACTCTTAGCTTTGAAACATAAAAGACAAATCAAGCCCAGATTTTTAGAGGAAAGCTAAGGTATACCATTGGCAGTTGTAGTTTTAATTGTAGTTGACTGATTAACCAATTAGTTTATAAAATGTTACCTATAATGTCTATGTTCTCTTCCTCTCCCTCCCTCCTTCTCTCTCTCTCGGCTAATACATATGTTCATGTGTGTGTATATACATGTATATATATACACATACATATATATACATATACACACATACATATATATATTCTTTTTCCTTTTAGCCACTTCCCTCTCCTACATTTTCTATCGGTTTTGCCTAAATAGACGTGTTCTCAATACAACCATGTTGAAGGTATCCTGGGCTAGACTGCTATAGATTTTGTTGGTTATGATCTTTTCTTTGTTTTTCTGAAAAATAGCCTCTCCTGGTTCCACATTTTCTCAAATTCTATGTAACAAAGAAGTGGATAGTAAACAAATGACATGCTAGGCTGATCTATTACAATCATTGAAAGAAATAAGGAAGAGCAGAAATCTCTACCAGTCCAGATGCTCCCATTCAGCTGCTCTAGCATAGATACAGGAAAGACATGGAGAGTAACACTGGGGTTAGCTAACAGCAGGGAAAGTTAGCAGCTATTTCCTAGCCAAGGAACAACCTTCTCTATGGAATAATTTTAGGAAAATTATTCCAAATCTGTGAGAAAAAAAATAAGAAGCCGTTCCTCAATGGAGACTTTAAAAATCTTAATTTCCCTACCCCTGAGATTTGAAGTTGCAGAGGACTCAGACCGAAGTCCTATGGCAGAAAATGTACATATTTTTAAACTACTCCCAAGAAGTAAACTATTACTGTGAATGCTGGCAATACCATCAGAAAGTTTATCTTTACAATACCTAAAAATAAATATATGTTTGCTATCTTATCCTTTTTTTGTCACACCACCATAAACTGGTCATACATATATAACCAAATTCATTTTATATATATATATATATATATGTATGTATATATATAATATGTAAACAAATGACATACTAGGCTGATCTATTACAATCATTGAAAGAAATAAGGAAGAGCAGAAATCTCTACCAGTCCAGATAAACACATATATATATGTGTGTGTATATATATATATAAAACCATGGAACCTGCCAAACACTAATCCTAGCCAACTTCAATCCTTCTTTCTCTTAACTATCTTCTCTGAATAAGTTCTGGACATCACCTTAAAATAAGTTTTTAGGAGAGTAATATATATTCATGGGATTGTGAGGGAGCATTGTACAGCTGTTTTCTTTTCGGTCACTGTGGTGATTTTCCTAGATGCTATGGAAAGGTTTGTTCACTTATGAGATTAGGACTTTTCTTAAATTCTTAAATTCCTCATTAAATATGAACCTAAGGTATACCCATCATTTACTTTGATTCCCATATAATTTGTATAGGTCATATATAAGTCAATTAACAAAATAAAAAATAAATAATTGGATTCCTTCTATCAATACAAAGCCTTGTGCTTAAAACCTGTTATTCTTTTTTAAGCCAGACTAAACAGTAACATAAAAAAATGGTATCAGCCTAACATTAAATCTAAGGTTACTTCTCACATACATCATAAAGTCAGCCATCATCTTTCATGTAGGATTTCTTGGGGTTTTCTTTTTGCATATATAGATCATGTGTTACTTAAATCCAAAATACATGTGTGTATATATATACATATATATGTAACTTAATATAAATGTATGATGAGTTATCTCAATTGACTATAATCTTCTAAGTCAAAAAGAAAACATTTCAGTACATAATATAAAAAGAACTGAACATTAACAGTAATGGGAAATTCATAATGGCTAAATATGAAATAAGCTTTGTCTTTGCAGTTACAAACTAATTCTTGTACATTTTCCCTCTCACTAAAAAAAATAACTAATTGATAGTTGCCATTCACATGAACAAGGTATGATCAGGTTTGGGATCGTACACCCAAAACCTATGTTTCTTTACCTTATATTCTTAAAACTTGAGACATGATTTTTCTAGAATAAATTAAGATTTCATGTACAATAGAGTCCTTTTCCTAATACTGTTATGGAGAAACCAACTTGACTACCTTATGAGAGATCAGATATTTCCCTTATCTCATTATATTCACAGCATATGTTTGGACATGCATTTCACCAAGAACCATGTAGTAGTAAGATAAATGGTAACAGAGGCACTGTGAAATTTTTAGAACTTGATTCCCCAGGACATGGTATAGCAAACTAAACTATTTATTCAAAAGTAACCCAACTAATTAAAGTGAAAAAAATTATTGAATCACAATGAACAAACATAAAACAACACTTAAATGAGAATTCTGCGTCTTTTTTGGTTTTATCTGTGATTTATTTTGTCCTGTATTAAGGAAAGGTTATCCTTATCATTCTTCTAATATGTTTTGGTTTCTCTAATAGTTCATTTTCCTTTAGGTTGTTGAAAATTAGGGCAGTTTGTCTGGAACCTTACTCACAGGAGACACCAGGACCAACCCATGCCTAGATTTCTGTTAATAAAAGGGAGAAGGGTATTTGAACAGGTAGTAAAGGCGGTACAAGTTTAAGGGAGCAGGGTTAACATATGTACTAGGTGAGATTTCTATAAATGTCTGAAAAGTTACATGCATAGTCATTGGCTCAGGTAATTTCTCTGAATTTGAACTTATTTGATTTATTTAACCAAGTTATTATAATATGCAGTTCTCTTTAATCAATCTTCTATTATTCAATCATCTATCCATTTATTAATTCAACAAATATTTATTAAAGTGCCTACCATGATTATGTGCTGTAGAAAAGACAAGGACATTTACTAAGGGGGATTGTGGGCCCAATGGGCATCATGAGCATGTTTGAAGCAAAAGACGATAATCACATCCAACGGCACCAGTTCAGCTCAACTTTAGAATTCAGCAGTAATAGTACAGATGGCCTAAAGTACATCTGTGTGTATCTGTACATGTGCACACACCCATGTATATATATTTATCTATCTGTACAAACACTACATATGTATACACACTATCTATGTAAAATATAATATATGTATAATGCATATAAATTCTAACAAGTGTATTTGTGTTATCTTTAAAATAGAACAATTGTATCTTGAAGTGGTAAATGCAGAGAATTGGTTTTATTGTTGATCTGTGGATTTAATGATTTTTAGGTAAAAAGGATGTTTAAGTGTACAATTTCATTTCTTAATTTAATATATTTATGTAAATGCATGCCTGAAATTTGGTTAGATTGACTGTGTTTTGTGTCTTTTAACGTGATCAAATGATTAAACTTTATCTTATGACTTGATGTACATGTGCTATTTTAAAATTCTTTTTTATTTTAGAATTTAAAACTTTTTTCTAAATATACAGACTGATTACATAAAGACCAATTTTTAAATACTCTATAGACAAACTACTTCAAAATATTCTCATCTTTTGTCATTTTTCACGTTCTAATTTTAAAATTTTCTTCCAAAATATATGCCAATGTTAAGGGTCAGTTTCATTAGGCAGCCATGAAGATGTTACATTGATAAATTTGTTCTAGGTTGTAAGTCCCTTAAACCTCATCTTTTCAAGTAAGTAAGAATAAGTAACGAATGTAGAAGAGCAGTTAGGAACCCTGGGTGCCCAAATGGAAGGGAAGAAGCATATAGAGGGGGAGGGACATGAACGAAGGTGATTGCAGGTAGCCTAAAACTTTGCTGACCTCGCTATTGCTTCCAGTTAACCCTACCAGGAGTATTTTGACCCGTTACTTTGAGCACAAATTTAAAATCTGCGAATTTTTTTTTTTTAGAAAAGCAAAATGTGTTCATCTAAGTCCCCTTTCTTCCTGGATAAATGCATCTCTTTGACTCGTTGAAATGAAAAACTCTCTCTCTGCAAGACATTATTTCTAAGAGAATAAAATGTGTTATAAAGTGTTTATTCAGTAAGTGTTCCTCAGCTCAGATTGCTCTTTAGAAGTTTTAAGTTAGACAAAATATCACCATGAAAAGAGCCCTCTAGCTTTTCATGTTCACAGCAGCCCAGGAAACACCACAATTCTTTGTTTTTCTACCTTTCTGACTCCTGGAATGCGTCCTTGTGGCTCAGCCCATGATCACCCTTTTGTTTCTTGTGTGTCTACTATTTTTTTGAATCCCTGATAGACCTATACCATTTCCTACATATGTGAAGAAAATAATAGTACATATATCCACTCTAGTGATGGAAGTGATTTCCTGCTCTCTCTGGGTTCCTTCACTCTCTCTTTTTTGGCTTCTCAGATCTGCCATCACCAGCATAATTCCCGCTTTAAATTCCCGCTGTGGTAAACACTTAAAGTGGCCTCCATTTCCCGTTTTTAGACGCTGATTGCCACAATTTTTTTTTTTAATTTTTTAATTTTTTTTTTTTTTTTTTTTTTTTTTTTGAGACAGAGTTTTGCTCTTTTTTTTTTCTTTCTTTTTTCTTTCCAAGTCTTGCTCTGTTGCCAGGCGGGAGTGCAGTGGCACTATCTCAGCTCACTGCAACCTCTGCCTCCTGGGTTCAAGCGATTCTCCTGCCTCAGCCTCCCAAGTAACTGGGAGTACAGATGCCCACCACCACACCCAGGTAATTTTTGTTTTTTTAGTAGAGATGGGGTTTCCCCATGTTGGCCAGGATGGTCTCGATCTCTTGACCTCATGACCTGCCCGCCTCGGCCTCCCAAGTTTCTGGGATTACTGGCGTGAGCCACCACGCCCAGTCAGAGTTTCACTCTTGTTGTGCAGGCCGGAGTGCAATGGCTCAATCTAGGCTCACTGCAACCTCCAACTCCTGGGTTCTGACTCAGCTTCCCAAGTAGATGAGATTACAGGCACCCACCACCACGCCTGGCTAATTTTTGTATTTTTAGTACAGTCAGGGTTTCACCATGTTGGCCAGGATGTTCTTGAACTCCTGACCTCAGGTGATCCACCAGCCTTGGCCTCCCAAAGTGCAGGGGTTACAGGCGTGAACCACCATGCCCAGCTGATAGAAGTATTAATAAGAATGAGAGACCAGGGAGAAGAGAGATGATGTGGTGGAACTAAAAAGGGACATGATGACATCTTTAAGAGGGACATGATGAGATCTTTAAAAGGGCACATTAAGAAACCATTATCTTGGATCCCATGTGATCACAATGTTAGAGGGATCCTACTTCCAAACTTGGAATGTAAACCTTAAATTCCTAAGGCAGTGGAGAAGTGGAACCTTCACAGTTGTCACTAAAAGACTTCACAGCTCACACTGGTACTATCACAATTCTCAGCTGCCAAGTTCCCCAGGATTTTGACAGTTAATGTGACAGATATGTCTATAAAATCTCTCCTTTACACTCACTTTTTTAATAGAAAAGCTGAAACTAGTGTTCTATTTCCAACGGAAATGCAATTTAAAATACCAGCCACACTTAATATCTCTTCAGTAAAAAATAGTTTTTTCTATTGGGAGTTCTAAAGAGGACCCTCTGAAGATTAAATCCTATTATCATTCAAAGAAATGAGAGGATAAAAGAAAGGAAAACAATTTGGATAAAATATTTCTTCTACATTTTTATAATTTTCATGCAGTATTTTCTATGATTAAAATAAACAAACACTTTAAAAGGGAAAAGGAGGCGGGAGGGAGAGGGAGGTAGAAGGCTGGGTAGCTCCCAACTATAAAACTCAGTCTTCTTGGGACTATGCCAGCATCAGAAACTACTTGAGCTCAGTCTTGTAATTTAATAAGATGTTGTCAGATCCTTTTGACATATTTATAGCCTTATAATTAAAACTCCTTGATGCAAAATCCATGTGCTTCATGTAAAGCAATTTCACTTATCGTAGACACTCTGTTCTATGATCTACAGCTACCAAAAGCAACACATGCCAGGTGTACTGACAAGAGGCAAGAGCTCTGGCCTAGGGCTGGGAGATGTGGATCCTGTACCCAAGTCTCCAACTAATTAGCTGGAAGCTACTGGATATATCTCTCACCACACTGGGACTCAGCTTCCTTATATATAAAAGAACTCAGGTTCTCTCAGCTCTAACAAACAGGTATTACTATTAGGTAGTACTAATTTCATGATCTATGTGGATGGCAGATTTGAAACTGCAACTCTTACATAGGAATATATTAACTACTGCATTTCACGAATTTGTAGTGGTTACATAATCATAAAAGACACTCTCACTCATTTTCCTCTAATCTCCCAGCCTCCTCTTTGCCCTGGCTCTCCCACTCTTCTGTGGTTCTGGTGTGGCCTCCTCTTAGGTGTTCTCTGAATCTCTTTTTTCTGTTTCTTCCACCTGGTAGGTTCACTCTTGAACCCATTCATGTCTCCCACAGCTCTCACTCAAAAATTTTAAGACATTATCTGATCCATGTCCATCATTTCCTTTATGCTGAAGAAGTACATGTTACAGGGAAGCTGCTACTCTCTTCAGGGTCCTTAATGCTTGGTTTTGCAACTGTCACAAACATCATTATTGCCTCTTCCATGAATTATGTCCCCAAGAGAACTGCTGTAGGCACCCTACCTGACAGCATATTCTGGGCATGTAGAAGGGCAGAAATGCTCTGTTGATATCATCGAGAAGGCAGTCAATTCAAGACACAGAAGAAAGCATAACCAAGAATATTAGTCTTCTCAGGCTGCCATAACAAAATATCACACACTGGAAGGCTTAACAGAAATTTATTGCCTGGCAGTCCTGGAAGCAGGAAGTATAACATCAAAGTGTTGGCAGGCCTGGTTCCTTCTGAGGGATGTGAGGAAAGAATCTGTGCCAGGCCATCTTCTCCCTATGTCTTTTCACATCACCTTCCCTCTACGTGTGTCTCTGTGCCCACATTTCCCTTTTTATAAGGACATCAATCATACTGGATTCAGGCCTAAACTAATGATTTAACTTGATTACCTCTGTAAAGACCGTCTCTCCAAAAGGGTCACAGTGTAAGGTACTGGGGGTTTGGACTTCAACATATGAATCTGGGGAAGGGAGAGGGGGAGGGGACACAATTCACCACAGCACTGTGCCCCAGAAATGGCATCAGACTTCACGGAGGTCTCATTTTCATTGTCTGACACAGTGCTTCTCAAACTCCACGGTGCCTCATGTCACATGGGGACTTCACTAAAACACAGATTCTGATTTAGTACATCTGGGCTGGGGCCTCAGATGATCTCCAACAAACTCTGAGGTTATACTAATCCTGATGGTACACAGCCTTACTTTGAGGAGCAAGGATCTAATTCATGGTGGATAGGCTGTTTTAACTTCAAGGGCAGAATGGTAATGCTCGAAAAGACTTAATGAAAACATGACCTTCTGCCTCCAAAAAGGAAACAATGGTGTGGTTTCCATCTTAATTCCAGGCTTGTGCTTAGTTGGGTAGAATGTACACAACAGCACAGAGTCAATATTTGTGCTTAGCAGTCAGTCATCCTCGTGACACTGGGGATCCTTGCTGTGGTTACTACAACTGCTGTTCTTATTTTCAGCAATAACATTATAATCACACAAAAAACTACAATATTTCAATGTATGCTGGAATTCATCTGTCTGTTTAAAACTGGGTTGCTAAAGTGATATGTACTATAAATAAAATATACATTAGTTTTACAGTGTGTAAATTGTGCCAAGATAGTACATTGCAGTAACAGAAAACTGTGAAAGACTCTTGTTAAGAGAAAAAAAAAATGAAAGGAAATTATCACTATGAATAACTATACCTTAATGAAGATGTAGACCCTGAAAAACAAAGAAAATAAGCATTTGTGCTATATTGATTTTTTTCTACCAATTTTATATAGACTTTATGTTTTAGAGCAATTTCAGGTTAATAGCAAAATTGAGAAGAAGGTACAGATATGTCTTGTATACCCTCTCCCCCCACATATGCATAACCTACCTCTCCTGTTATCAACATCCCCCACCCAAGAGGTACATTTGTTAAAACTGATGAACTTACATTGACACATCATAATCACTCAAAGTTCATGGTTTACCTTAGGGTTCACTCTTAGCTCTGTGATAAATGGATAATGACATGTACCTGCCGCTATGGTATCATACAGAGTAGTTTCACTGCCCTAAAAATCTTCTGTGCTGCACCTATTTATCCCTGTCTCTCCCCAAGCCCTGCCAACCACTGATCTCTTTAACTGCCTTTATAGTTTGTCTTTTCCTGAATGTCATATAGTTGGAATCATACAATGTGTAGCCTTTTCAGAATGTCTTTTTTGTGGAAAGAGCCAGGTGATATTTGTACTGGAAGTTGGTTGGGTTACAGAAAAGAAACTTCGGGTTTAGGGATCCCAAATCTTTTATAATGGACAGTAGGCAAACCTGCCTGATCTTTGCATTAGAGGGAGAAGCTATCACTATCTTTCAAGGCTGGTTGTTATATAAGCATCCTTTAAAAGTTAGTTCAGAAGAAATATATTCAAAGCTTCTGCTTACAGGATACACAGAAACAAAAAAGGTCCTGGAGAATTGTCTCCCCGTAAGTACTTTACATATATTGATTCTTTGAACCTTCTCAACAACAACATGAGATGGGTACTCTTATGCCATTTTATAGATTAAGAAATGGGACACAAAGTTCCCACAGCTATTCAATGGTAGAGTGAGGATTTGAACCCAGCAAGAGGGTTCTGGAGCAGCACTGTCCCACAGAAATATGTGAACTACACATATCATTTTAAATTTTCTAGTAGCCACGTTTTAAAAGCAAAAATAAACAAATAAAACTAATTTCAACAATATATTTTGTATAACTCAATGCACTGAGAATATTATTATTTCAATATGTAATCAATATCAAGACTATTCATAAAATATGTTAACGCTGCTATAGTGTCTTTGGAAGCCAGTGTGTATTCTACATGTATAGCACATCTCAATTCAGACACAAAATTTTCATCAAAAATACTTGATCTGTTTAATAAAGTTTGCATGAAACTTAGAGCTGAAAAAGTAGATTAACAAGCCCAAGTTGTTCCAAACACACTTAAAAGCTTTCTAATGACTGAATTGAGTATCACTTTTTAAAGTTAAAGTAATTAAAATTAAACTACTTAAAAACTCATGTAAACATTGAGTTTTTCAGTCATAGTAGCCACATTTCAGTTACTCAAAAGCCATATATGGCTAGTGGCTCTTGTATTAGACAGAAAACTCTAGAACATGGGCACATAATCACTGTCTTCTCACTTACAAAGAAAGTGCATTAAAAACATAGGGAATTTTAATTTAATTTTTTTTCTTCTATTTTCATTGTTCAGTGAAGTCACAGTTTTTACTTTAATTTGGCTGCCCTGACAGATTATCGACAGAAGTCAAGAGAAGCCAGTGCAGAATGGCTGTAGAGTAGTTGAAATCCATTATCAGAGCCCAGTCTCATAGTCAGACAGACCTGGTCTGATCCACACTCTGTCAGGTCTTGCCTTTTCTCAGCTGTGTGACCACAAACATATATCCTGAACTTCCTTAACCCTAATTTCTTTATCTTTAAAGTTGAACAATAATAGCACATCTGAAGATAAAATAAGGTGATTCATTTAAAGGACCTGACATGGTGTTTGGCATATAATTTGTACTAAATAAATGTCAATTGTTATTCGGTAGCTAGAGTAAATTTGACACAAAAGACCAAACATATATGAGAGTAGATAATTTTGAGATGCCAATTTGTTTCCCAAAGAAAGTGCTTGCTCATTGGCTATTCAGCCCAGTGTTACCCTCTAGTGCCAAAAACCTTGAACAGCAAGCGTCACCAACCAAAACACCAGAACAGCAAATCTCTGAAAAGATGTGTCCATTTATTCAACCTCAGATGCTGTTAATTAGCACACCATTTTCTAAGGCCCATTCTTCTCAAGTTTTAATGTTCTTTCTTACCAGTTATCTGAGGATCTTGTTAACATCTTAGTGAATCTTGTGACTCACTAAGAATGTAGTGGAGCCCGGTAATCTGCTTTTCTCAAAGGTCTCAAGTCATTCCAATGCTGCTGCTCCACAGATCCTCCCTGAGCAGCAAAAGTTTAGACAATTCTATTAATCCTTCAAACTCTTTTGAAAGTAACCACCACCAAACTGTTAGAATAAGGAATTACAGGATTAAGCAAAATGTTATCTTCTTTCTCCTACAGACATGTGCAAGAGGAAAAGCGCTAAATTTATACTAAAGCTGAAATACACCTGAAGTTTAAGGATTATTTCAGCTTGCGTTCTTCCCAGGAAAGTGCCTCAGCAAGACAATAGTGGGGTGGATGGGTCAGTATGGCAATTCTTACATTCTTTTGACCTCAGAATGTAATTCAAGATCATGTGCTAGATTGGAAATTAATGTTGAGTACAAGTTAATCTGTGTTCATAATTTGAGGTCCGAGGTACTCTGGACTAGATAACAACATGGTGGCAATATCCTAAACCAGCAGTGGAAACTGAGTCTCAGTAGCTACTAATTAGTAGTTGTTCTAACGTCTCATAGTCAAAACTTTGGAAGAAAATATCATCTGTGTTTTATTTCGTATTTGATAAAATGGATGAAAAGATAATTGACATGTTTCCGCAAACTTCAAATGAGATAATGTGGTGAAATTTCTTTGAAACTATTGTCCCATAGATACAGATACAATTCATTAGAAGTCTAACAGAGCAAACTGGCCTTGTATCTTCTTGGCATAATGGACAATATTGATTGTTTCTGGTAAGAATAAAAGAGGAAGGGGAATTTGAAGTTTATTTAAATTTTTTCATCCATTTAAAAACACTAATTAAGGTCACAATGACTTAATTGCTCCAAATTTCTGGGTATTTATGTTGCCTCCCACAATGAGACTGCCAAATTAATGATAATATTTATTTTTATGTTGTTTTCAAACATTTGTTTCTGATTATGAGTTTAATATACAACAATGCAGTCATGCTTTGTTGGTAAGTTTGCCCATTATCTAGCTGAACTTATTACGTTACTGATTTTGCTAAAAACAGAGTTTTTCAAATGCATGCTGAACATCAAACACAGCAGTTATGTGGAAAGTCTATTGCACTTATCTCACAAAGCATTATCATATTGAACTCACATTTTTACCTACTTTCAACATTCCCCTGCCCTCCATGGATATACACGGAGACAGGTCTCCCTACTTCCTTGTTTCATAGTAAGAAATTTCTTTATGTGTTTCTGTTGGCTTCTCAGAAGCTTGCTAAAGTATTTCAATTCCACTTGTTTTGATAATGTGTGTCCCCTAATTGACTATCCCATTTACAATATTAGATTTTTAAAAAAGCATTCATATTAATGTGCTATAGTCATTACAAATGTAAAGAGAAAAAGTGTACTTGATTCCCAGAGTTTGTAGAAACGCAAAGCCAAATAAATGCAGCCCCATATTTCTATAATGGAAAAAAAAAATCAAGGTAGAAAAGAGAAAGGTAAGAAAGGAGGGGAAATTGAGAGAGAAAAAGCAAAGGAAGGAATGAAAGAAAGTAGAAAGAAAGAGAAAGAAAAAAAAGAAGGTATGAAAGGAGGGAGGAAGACAGGAAGAAAATTTGAAGGTTTCTTTCCCATATATCATACTGTCTTTTTTAATTTACACAACAAAACCCAACAGGGCCTTGAATAGTCTTCAGCAATCCACCAATCAATTGATATATAATTATCTAAGACAAGTCTAAGCCCTATTGGAAAGACAAAGGTATAGAAAGAAGGTTCTTCATTCTCATAACACTTAAACTCTGGGAGGAAAAAGCAACAACAATCTAAACACAAAAAGATAACACTATTAGTGCCTAAAAGTACTTATTAGGCAAACCAAACCTTTTTTCTTACATGTAGTCTACTGTGGTTACTTAGCTAAGGCCTATGTTTGGGTCCTGGGTCAAGAGATGTGGGTGAGATCTTACCTGTGTCACAATTAAGATTCCAGGTGAATTGGTGCAATTAACCAAGAAAAGAAGAAAGACGATTCAAAAAAGTTCGACTAGAAATGAAAATGGAGACATTACAACCGACACCACAGAAATACAAAAGATCACTATGAATACCTCTATGCACACAAACTACAAAATCTAGCAGAAATTGAGAAATTGGAAACATACAACCCTTCCAGCTTGAATCAGGAAGAAACAAAAATCCTGAACAGGCCGATAACAAGTAGTGAAATCAAATCAGTAATAAAAAATAAAATTGTCAACAACCAAAAAAAAAGCCCAGGGTCCGAAGGATTCACAGCTGAATTCTACCAGACATTTGAAGAAAAATTGGTACCAATCCTAGTGAAACTATTCCAAAAGATTGAGAAAGAGGGAATCCTCCTTAACTCTTTCTATGAAGCCAATATTACCCTGATACTGAAGCCAGGAAAGGACATAACAAAAAAAAAGAAAACTAAAGACCAGTAACCTTGGTGAATATAAATGCAAAAACCCTCAACAAAATATAAGTAAACTGAATCCAACAGCACATCAAAAGATAATTCACCATGATCAAGTAGATTTTATCCCAAGGATGCAGGGATGACTCAACATATGCAATTCAATAACTGTGACTCAGCACATTAACAGAATTAAAACAAAACAAGAACTATATGATCATCTCAACAAATGCAGGGCAACTATTTGTTAAAATTCAGCATCCCTTCAACAAATTAGGCATAGAAATAGCATATCTCAAAATAATAAAAGCTGTATATGACAAACCCACAGCCAACATCATACCTAGTGGGGAAAGTTGAAAGCATTTCCCCTAAAAGCTGGAACAAGAAACGATGCCTACTTTCATCACTTTTATTCAACATAGTGGAAGTCTAGCCAGAGAAATCAGGCAAGAGAAAGAAATAAAAGGCATCCCAATTGGAAAGAAGAAGTCAAGTTATGTTCATTTTCTGATGAGATGATCAAATACCTAGAAAGACTCCTCCAAAAGACTCTTAGATCTGATAAATAAATTCAGTAAAGTCACTGGTTACAAAATCAATGCACACAAATCAGTAGCACTGCTATACACCAACAATGATTGAGCTGAGAATCAAATCAAGAATTCAATCCCTTTTACAACACCCTCAAAAAAAAAATACCTAGGAATATGCTTAACCAAGGAGGTAAAAGATCTCTACAAGAAGAACTAAAAACACTGCTGAAAGAAATCGTATATAACACAGAAAAATGGAAATACATCTCATGCTCTGGATTAAAATAATATTATGAAAATGACCATACTGCCCAAACCAATCTACAGATTCAATGCAATTCCTATCAAAATACTAACATCATTTTTCACAGAATTAGAATAACAATCCTAAAATTCATATGGAATTTAAAAGAGCCCAAATAGGCAAAGCAATCCTACACAAAAATAACAAATCTGGAGTATCACATTACCCAACTTCAAATTATACTACAATGCTACAGTAACCAAAACAGCATGGTACTGGTATAAAGGCAGATCTATAGACCAATGGAACAGAATACAGAACCCATAAATAAAGCCAAATACTTACAACCAACTGATCTTTGACAAAGCATACCACAACATAAACTGGGGAAAGGACACCCTGTTCAATAACTGGTGCTGGGAAAACTGGATAGCCACATATAGAAGAATGAAACTGGATCCCTATCTCTCATCACATACAAAAATGAGCTTAATATAGATTAAAAACTTAAATCTAAGACCAGAAACCAAAAAAAAGACCACTAAAATAAAACTTAGAAAAACTTTTCTGGACATTGACTTAGGCAAAAAATTTATGACTAAGACCCCAAAAGCAAATGCAACAAAAACAAAAACAAGGCCAGGTGCAGTGGCAGACACCTGTAATACCAGCACTTTGGGATGCCGGAGTGGGTGGATCACAAGGTCAGGAGATCAAGACCATCCTGGTTAACACGGTGAAACCCCGTCTCTACTAAAAAAAAAAAAAAATACAAGAAATTAACCAGGCATGGTGGCGGGTGCCTGTAGTCCCAGCTACTTGTGAGGCTGAGGCAGGAGAATGGCATGAACCCAGGAAGCGGAGCTTGCAGTGAGCCAAGATCATGCCACTGCACTCCAACCAGCCTGGGTGACAGTGCAAGACTCCATCTCAAAAAAAATAATAATAAAATAAAAATAAAAATGAATAAATAAATAAATAAATAAGTGAGACCTAATTAAACTAAAAAGCTTCTGCACAGTGAAAGAAATAATCATCAAAGTAAACCAACAGCCTAAAGAATGGGAGAAAATATTTTCAAATTATACATCTGACAAAGATCCCTAACTTAATATCCAGAATCTACAAAAAACTCAAATCAGCAAGAAAAAAAAAATAATAATCCCATGAAAAGTTAGCAAATTACAAGAATAGACATTTCTCAAAACAAGACATATAAATGGCAGATAAACATGACAAAATGCTCAACATCATTAATCTTCAGAGAAATGCAAATTGAAACCACAATGAGATACTACCTTACTCTAGCCAGAATGACTATTATTAAAAAAAAGTCATAAAACAATAAATGTTGGTGTGGATGTGGTGAAAGGGGAACATGTATGTACTGCTGGTGGAAATGTAAATTATTACAAACTCCATGGAAAACGGTATGGAGATTTCTCAAAGAAGGAAAAGTAGATCTATCATTTGATCCAGCAATCCCACTACTGGGTATCTACCCAGAGGAAAATAAGTCATTGTATTTAAAGGACACCTGCACATGTATGTTTATCACAGCACAATTCACAATTGCAAAGATATGGTACCAATCTAAGTGTGCATCAACTGATGATTAGAAAAAGAAAACGTGGTATACACTGTGGAACACTATTAGCCATAAGAAAGGGTAAAATAATGTCTTTTGCAGCAATTTAGATGGGGCTGGAGGCCATTGCTCTAAGTAAAGTAACTCAGGAATCAAAAACCAAGTATCATATGTTCTCACTTATAAGTGGGAGCTAAGCTACAGGTACGCAAAGGCATACAGAGTGGTATAATGACACTGGAGACTCAGAAGGGGGGAAGATGAAGGTGGGGTGAGAAAAGAAAAACTACCTATATGGTACAATGTACACTACTCAAGTAATGGGTGCATTACTTAGACTTAACCACTATACAATTCATCCATGTAACCAGAAATCACTTGTACCCCAAAAGCTAGGGGTTCATTGTCGCATGCCAGGAAAATTTAGGACACAGACACATACAAGCAGTTTGGGAATGGAGGTTTAATAGGTAGAAGAGAAGAGAAAGAGAAACAGCTTCCTCCATAGAGGAAGGGGTCTCCAAGCGGAAAAGAACGGCAGACCTCAAATGCGTCAGGTCTTATAGTCCAGTTAGAGTAGGAAGTTGTCTGATTTAGGTAGGGCTCACAGATTGGTTCAACCAAGTATAACATTTACATTGCATGTGGGGAAGGCTGGTCGCCCCACCCTAATCTTGTGCAAATGGGCTTTCCAGTTGATCAGCCCCATCTTGTCTGCTTCTTACCATACACATGGCTGGCAGAGAAGGGAAGATGAAACCACCATCTTGAACATGTCTAGTCCCTAGTTCCTGCCAGCATTCACCTGTGCCATCTCTCAGCTTGCTTGTCTATGTCTGCAGCTCAACTTTCCAGGTTGCTCTTTGTTAGAAAATGATTTGGGGCTGCTTTTCTTTAAAAAGAAAAGCCATACTGAGGACTCCTATACCCTTACTATCTGCCCAAGTTCCTCTTAACTCCTGTATCACAAGATTGCCCTCTCTCACCACTCCTATTCAACATAGTACTAGAAGCTCTGACCAGAGCAATTAGGCGATAGAAAGAAATAAAAGACATCACTAAATAGGAAGAGAGTAAGTAAAAATATCCCTGTTTGCAGTAGATATGACTCCATACCTAGAAGACCCCGTGGTCTCTGCCCAAAAGCTACTTGATCTGATACACAACTTCAGCAAGGTTTCAGGCTACAGAATTAATGTATGAGAATCAGTAGTATTTCTGTACACCAACAACATCCAAACTGAGAGTCAGATCAAGAATGCAATCCCATTCACAATAGATTAAAAGAATGAATTCCCACTCAAAAAAGAATAAAATATCTAGGAATACAGCTAACCAGGCAGGTAAAAGATCTCTATAATGAGAATTACAAAAGACTGCTCAAAGAAATCAGATATGACACAAACAAAAAGAAAAACATTCCATGCTCAGGGATAGAAAGAATCAACATTGTTAAAATGGCCACACCAACCAAAGCAACTTGTAGATTCAACACCATTTTTACTACTATCAAACTACCAATGACATTCTTTACAGAATTAGAAAAAACTATTGTAAAATTCAGATGGAACCAAAAAAGAGCCCTAGTAGCCAAGGCAAGCCAAAGAAAAAGAACAAAGCTGGAAGTATCATGCTACCTTACTTCAAAGTATACTACAGAGCTACCATAAACAAAACAGCATAGTATTGGCACAAAAATAGACACATAGACAAGTGTAACAAGATAGAGATCCCAGAAATAATGCTGCACACCTACAACTAAATGATCTTCAACAAACCTGACAAAAACAACCAATGAGGAAAGGACACCCTACTCAACAAATGTTGCTGGAATAACTGGCTACCAATATGCAGATGATTGAAGTGGACCCCTTCTTTACACCATATACAAAAATTAACTCAATTTGGATTAAAGACTTAAATGTAAAATCTAAAACTATAAAAACTCTGGAAGGTAACCTAGGAAATACTACTCTGGATGTAGGGCCTGGCAAAGATTTCACAATGAAGATGCCAAAAGCAATTGCAAAAAAAAAAAAAAGGAAGACAAGTGGAACCTAATTAAAGTGCTTCTGCACAACAAAGAAAACTATCAACAGAGTAGACAGCCTATAGAATGGGAGAAAAATTTTGCAAACTATGCATCCGAAAAGTTTCTAATATCTGGAAACTATAAGAAACTTAAACAAATGAACAAGAAAAATACAAATAACCCCATTAAAAAGTAGGCAAAGGACATGAACAGATACTTTTCAAAAGAAAACATACGTGTGGACAACAGGCATATGAAAAAATGCCCAACATCACTGAGCATTAGAGAAATCCACATCAAAACCATAATGAGATACCATCTGACACCAGTCAAAATCGCTATTACTAAAAAGAAAAGAAAACAAAACAAACAAACAAAAAAAAACAGATGCTGGCAAAGTTTCAGAGAAAAGAGAATGCTTGCTTATACACTGCAGGTGGGAATATAAATTAGTTCAGCTACTGTGGAAAGCAGTTTGGAAATTTCTCAAAGAACTCAAAGTGAGCTATCAGCCCAGCAATCCCATTATTAGCTATACACCCAAAAGAATAGAAATCATTCTATCAAAAAGATACATGCACATGTATGTTCATTGCAGCATTATTTGCAATAGTAAAGACATAGAATCAACCTAACTGCCTATAAATGGTAGACTAGATAAATAAAATGTGGTATGTGTAAACAATGGAATATTACACTGCCATAAAAAAGAATGAGACCATATCTTGTGCAGCAACATGGATGGAGATGGAGGCTGTTATCCCTAGCAAACTAACACAGGAATAGAAAATCAAACACCCCATCTTCTCACTTATAAGTAGGAACCAAACATTGAGTACCCACGAACACAAAGAAAGAAAAGACACATGGACCTACTTAAGAGTAGAGAGAGGGAGGATGGTGTCGATTAAAACACGCGCGTGCACACACACTTATTGAGTATTATGCTCATCACCTGGGTGGTGAAATAATTTGTACACCAAACCTCTGTGACACACAGTTAACCTATATAACAAAACTGCACAGGTACACCTAAGGGAATCTAAAATAAAAGTGAAAAGTAACAAGAAGTTTCCTAAAAGTAATAATAATAAAACAAAATCAAATCACATTAAACTTTTTTAAAAAGTTGTTTACGCTATACTGTAGTATATTATGTATGAAATAGCATTTTGTCTAAAAAACAATATATCTACCTCATTAAAAATACTTTATTGCTTAAAAAAATGCTAACAATCAACTGAGTCTTCAGCAAGTCATAATCTTTTTGCTGGTGTAGGGTTTTGCCTCTGTGTTGATGGCTGCTGACTGACCAGGGTAGCTGTTGCTGAATTTTGGAGCTGCTGTGGAAGTTTCTTAAAATAGGACAACAATGAATTTTGCTGCATTGATTGATACTTTCTTTCATGAAAGGTTTCTCTGTGGCATGCAATGCGTTTGATAGCATTTTACCCGCAGTAGTTCTTTCATAATTGGAATCAATCCTCTCCAACCCTGCTGCTGCTTTATCAACTATACCGATGTAATATTCTAAATCATTTGTTGTCATTTCAACAATATTGACAGCATCTTTTCCAGGAGTGGATTTCATCTCAAGAAACCACTTTCTTTGCTCATTCATAAGGAAACAGCTCCTCATACAGTCAAGTTTTACCATGAGATTGCAGTAATTCAGTCACACCTTCAGGCTCCATTTCTAATTCTATTTCTCTTGCTATTTCTACCATAACTGCAGTTACTTCCTCCAGTGAAGTCTTAGGCCCCTCAAAGTCATCCAGGAGGTTTGAAATTAATTTTTCCAGCAGTCCTACTAATGTTGATATTTTGACTTCCTCCCATGAATCATGAATGTTCGTAATGACATTTAAATGGTGGGTCCTTTCTAAAAGGTTTTCCATTTACCTTCCCCAGATCCATCAGAGAAATTGTTATCTGTAGTAGCTATAGCCTAATGAAATGTATTTTTAAAATAATAAGATTTTAAAGTTTAAATGACTCTCTGATTCATGGGCTGCCGAATAGATGGTGTGATAACATACGTGAAAATACCATTAGCCTCCTTGAACATTTCCGTCAGAGCTCTTGGGTGACCAGGTACAAGTGTCAATGAGCAGTGATATTTTGAAAGAAATCCTTTTGCTAAGCAGTAGATCTCAAAACTGGGTTTAAAATATTCAGGAAACCATGCTGTAAACACATGTGCTGTCATCCAGGTTGTTTTTATTCCATTGGAAGAACACATGCAGAGTAGATTTAGCATAATTCTTAAGGGCCCTCAGATTTGGGAAATGGTGAATGAGCATTGGCTTCAACTTTAAGTCATGAGCTTCATTCACCCCTAACAAGAGAATCAATCTGTCCTTTGAAACTTTGAAGCCAGGCATTGATTTCTCCTCTCTAGCTATGAAAGTCCTAGATGACATCTTCTTCCAATAGAAGGCTGTCTTGTCCACAGTGAAAATCTGATTTTTATTGTAACCACCTTCATCAGTTATCTTAGCTAGATTTTCTGGATACCTTGCTGCATCTTCTCCAACAGCAATTGCTACTTTATCTCATACTTTCATATTATGCAGAGAACTTCTTTCCTTAAACCTCATGAAGCAACCTCTGCTAGCTTCCAACTTTTATTCTGAAGCTTCCTCACCTTTCTCAGCCCTTATAGCCCTGAAAAGAGTTGGGCCTTGCTCTAGATTAGGCTTTAGCTGAAGGGAATGCTGTGGCTGGTTTGACCTTCTATCCAGGCCACTAAAACTTTCTCCTTATCAGCAATAAGGTTGTTTCCCTTTCTTATCATTTGTGTGTTCACTGGAGTAGTACTTTTCATTTCCTTCAAGAACTTTCTCTTTGCATCCACAACTTGGCTAAATGTTTGGTGCAAGAAGCTTAGCTTTCAGCCAATCTCAGCTTTCAACATGCCTTCCTCACTAAGCTTAATCCCTTTAGCTTTTATTTAAATAAGAGACATGTGATTCTTTTTATTTTTCTTTTTTTTCATTTGAACACTTAGAGATAATTGTAGGGTTGCTAACTGGCCTAACTTCAATATTATTATGTCTCAGGGAATAGAGAGGCCTGAGGAAAGAAAGACAGGTAGGGGAACAGCAAGTTGGTGAGCAGTCAAAATTCACACATTTATTAAGTTCACTATCCTACACGGACATGCTTCGCGTTGCCCCAGAACAATTACAATAGTAACCTCAAAGATTACTGATCACAAGTCACCATAAGGGACACAATAATAATAATAATAAAGTTTGAAGTATTGCAAGAATTGCCAAAATGTGACATAGACACCAGTTAGGCACATGCTGTTGGAAAACTGGTCCCAATAAACTTGCTTGACACAGAGTTGCTGCAAAATCTCCATGTGTAAAAAAATACATCTGTGAAGATCAATAAAGCAAAGTACAATAAAATGAGGCATGTCTATACCCAGATTCAAAAAAGTTTATTTTTAGGCAGGTAGCCTGGGCCAAAAACAGTATGACATTGTCATACTGCTCCAAACAGGATGTATTCATTTAACTTCCCATAAAGTTAAAATCTCTAATAAGATATATGTGACTATTGCCACAGACATACATAGCTTCTCAAAATCAGTACCTCATACTATTGGAGTTACTTCATGATCAAATTTGCTTCTATACTCATTATGGAAAAAAAACCCCAGCAGTGCTAGTATTTTTAAGATATATTAATCTAAAAACCACCGTGTGAAGATACATCATTATTATTCCTTAGGAAGACAATCAAATGCATTTTGCACAGCATCCGTAAGAGTGGTTCATGAGGATCCCCAAGCAGAATTTTTAATGTTCACTTGGATAACTTTGTCTAGGTCTTTTTCACCTCAATTCCACTTGTCCCCAAATGCCTTTCCAGGCAATTTAATAAAACATGTGAGTCATAAGGAATAAACAGTTGAGCTAATTGAAGGGGGGGAAAGGGAGCAAAAAATTCCCACAAAGTAGTTCCTTATCCAGACCTGAACATTTATATGCACACATAATCAGTGGCCAAATGTTTCACTGTCTGGCTAGGTAAAACGTGGTCCAATGTTCATTGAATTATGTATCTATAGCAGAGAATTCCTGTGACATACTCATTGCCCTGTATTGGAGAACTTAGAGTGCTTCTGGAAAAACTAGACTGGGCAGAAGAAGAGCAGAGGAAAGAAAGGTACTTACTAGCAGAGGGTGCATCTCTAGGAAGTGGGTCTGGAAATGGAACAGAATAGAGAACCCAGAAATGAGACTGTACACCTACAACTATCTGATCTTCAATGAACCTGACAAAAACAAGCAATGGCAAAAAGATTCCCTATTTAATGAATGGTGCTGAGATAATTGGCTAGCCATATGCAGACGATTGAAATTGGACCCCTTCCTTACACCGTATACAAAAAATAACTCAAGGTGGATTAAAGACTTAAGTGTAAAACCCCAAACTTTAAAAACTCTAGGAAACAACCTGGGCGATATCATTCAGGACATAAACACTAAAAAAGATTTCATAAGGAAGATTCCAAAAGCAATTTAACCAAAGCAAAAATTGACACATGGGATCAAATTAAACTAAAGAGCTTCTGCACAGCAAAAGAAACTATCAACAGAGTAAACAGAAAAACCTACAGAATGGGAGAAAATTTTTGCAAACTATGCATCCAACAAAGGTCTAATATCCAGTATCTATAAGGAACTTAAATAAATTTACAAGAAAAAAATACAAACAACCTAACTGAAAAGTGGACAAAGGACATGAATAGATACTTTTCAAAAGAAGATACACAGGCAGCCAACAATCAAATGGAAAAAAAATCAATATCACTCATCATTAGAGAAATGCAAATCAAAACCACTATGAGATACCACCTCACACCAATCAGAGTGGCTGTTATTAAAAACTCAAACAATGACAGATGCTGGTAAAATTGTGGAGAAAAAGGAACGTTTATACATTGTTGGTGGGAGTGTAAATTAGTTCATCCATTGTGGAAGACAGTGTGGCAATTCCTCAAAGTCCTAAAGATGGAAATATCATTCAACCCAGCAATCCCATTACTGGGTATATACCCAAAGGAATATAAATCATTCTATCATGAAGACACATGCACACATATGTTCCTTGCAGTACTATTCACAATAATGAAGACATGGAATTAACCTAAATGCCCATCAGTGATAGACTGGATAAAGAAAATGTGATACATATACACAATGGAATACTATGCAGCCATAAAAAAGAACAAGATCATGTCCTTTTCAGGAACACGGATGCCGCTGGAGGCCATTATCCTTAGCAAACTAATGCAGAAACAACAACAACAAAAGAAACAAATGCCACATGCTCTCACTTATAAGTGGGAGCTAAATGTTGAGAACACATGGACACATAGAGGGAAACAACATACACTGGGGCCTTTTGGAGGGTGAAGGGTGAGAGGAGGGAGATGATCAGGAAAAATAACTAATGGGTACTAGGCCTAATACCTAATACCTGGGTGATGAAGTAATCTGTACAATGAACCCCCGTGGCACATGACACAAGTTTACCTGTAACAAAACTGAACATATATCCATGAACTTAAAATAAAAATTGAAAAAAAAAAAGAGGTGGGTATGAGTTGTGGGTTTCTAGAACAAGAAGGCCAAAGAGCAGAGGAAAAGCCTCAGAATGTGTGTGTCTTTTAAATAAAAGCTTAAAAGCATTGGACAAATGTCAGCTTAAAAGGAAGAAGAGATAAGGAAAACTTCTTATTGCTGTTACATAGTTATTACTCCAGCCTTCAGAAAGTGTATGGACCAAGGAGGGGAAAGGCTATTTCTTTTCTTTCTTTTTTCTTTCTTTTTTTTTTTTTTTTTTTGAGACAGAGTCTCACTCTGTTGCCCAGGCTGGAGTGCAGTGGCATGATCTCGGCTCATTGCAACCTCCGCCTCTCAGATTCAAGCAATTCTCCTGCCTCAGCCTCCTGAGTAGCTGGGACTACAGGTGCATACTGCCACGCCCAGCTAATTTTTTTGTATTTTAGTAGAGACAGGGTTTCACCATGTTGCCCAGGCTGGTCGCGAACTCCTGAGCTCAGGCAATCTGCCTGTATTGGCCTCCCGAAGTGCTGGGATTACAGGCATGAGTCACCGTGCCCAGCCATGAAAGGCTGTTTCAAAATTAATGTGTTTTAGTTCCATAAAAGAATTGAGTTGAAGAATCAATTAATCCTGGCATTTGGGCATTCATTCAATATTCCACTAAACCACAATTGCACACACACTTTGGGCTAGTGGTATAGGAATAACCAAGATAGGCAAGGCTCCAGGCCTCAGAGAGTATACATTCTAAGGAGGGAGGCCTATTAGAGAAATTAATGATAAACAATACCTACATATTGCAATAAATGACACTGTGGCAGATCACATTTTCCAAGGTTGGATGCAACAAGGTCTCTCATCCCACATGTTTCCTGGAATCATTCCCTATGAAGACATGGAGTCTTATTCCTCTATTCTTGAATCTGGGCCAATAAAAAGGAGAAATGATGCTAAGTGACTATCAAGGCTAGGTCATAAAAGACGACGAAACTCGCACCTTGCTCACAGGAACAGTTGGCTCTTGAAGGCTTTGGCCACCATGTAAGCAGTTTAACTACCCTAAGGCTACTATGCTGTGAAAAAGCTAAAACTAGCTCCACTGGGGAAACCATGAGATTACATGAAGGTCATGTTCAGCCTGACCCAGCCACAACAGCCTTGCGCTGTCTCAGCTCCAGTCACCCACTGACTGCGATGGCACAAAAGACCTAGAGCAGAGGCTGCCACACTAAGTATTTCTCCAATTTCTGTCCTGAGAAAACTATGAAAATGATCAAATTATTGCTTTTGCTTTAACTCACTAAGGTTTGTAGTGATTTGTTGCATAGTAATTGATGAACAGAATAGTTACGAAGGAAATGAATGGGGTGATGACAAAGACAGTAACTGGAAATGAGAGCTACTCTAAACAGGGAGACCACAGAAATTCCATCTCAGGAGAAGGATGTGAGGAGTTTGTGGGGGAACATCTGAGGGAGAAGTAAAATCAAGACCTGGAGGGAGAAACAGACTGGTCCTGGCCATCAGAATGGCTGAAATATCGGAAGCAAAGGAAAGAATCGAGTTGGAGATGTAGGTAGGAGACAATTATGCAAGGACTTATAGGGTGAATAAGAAGTTTGGGTTTCGTTTTAAGTGCATCAGAAAGCACTTGGGAGAGTTGAAACCACTAACATGCACCAGTGCGTACCCACTAAGCCAGCTGCATTGGTTCCAAGGCTTTCTCTCCTTTCCACAACTTCCTCGGTGGATGATCAGTAATCCAAATAAGGGGCTTATGTGTTTACTGGAAACTAAAATGGAGTGAGTGACATAAAGAAACAGTACAGCCACAGCCCCAAACACCACTTTCTGTTCACACTTCTGTGGCCCATGTGTCCTACACCTCAGTGATTGGCATCCTATTCTTTACAAGGTTTCCTAGTGACCAAGACATCTGGTCCTGAATTCTCTCAACCTTGCACTCTGTTTTGGTATTTATTTTAATGTTCACACTTATTTCCCCTCTAAAGAGCTTTATTTTTGTACTTCTTCAAAAACCCCAACGCTGAGTATGTACTTGTTGAATTAATGCCTTGCTAGAATAATGAAAAACAATAAAAGAGATATAACAAATGTTTAATATCGTAGAAAAATCAGCACGTTGAGTAAACTGTAATCTTCAAACCCTGTCCTTATGTATATCATGATGAGTCCTTCTAGGTGAAGTCTCTGTGTCCTGGGCCTTCAATAAATCTTCCCTGGTTGCTGAGGTTTGTGGAGTCTATTTTTTGAAATAGCAGTTGCAATTCTAAAGACACTCCCAGGAATTTCAGCTCTGTGAGCAAAAAAGGGAGGTAGAGATAGGGGGATGAGATGGGAGAAGGTGGAGAAGGTGGTCGACTGGTTCTTATTACAATTGTTTAAGTTTCATTTACCTGTTTCTCTGGGTTGCTCAGGTCCAGGACAGTGTTATTGGATGTTGAATACCTGTCCTGACACACAGAGAGCTGTATCTAGCCTTGCCAAGAGTAGCACTGACATTTCTGTTGCATGGAATTGCACAAAGGGACTAAAACGTGGACACTCATGGGCCTCATCTGGCTCATGGGATTCTGGCTCAAGAAGAGTCACACCACTCATTACAGATTACTAGAGTCTCTCCTGTGTTTTTAGTTCCTATGGTGAATGCAAGCTTGTCCTTGTTCTTAAGCCATTTCATTTTGTTCACTGGACATTTGTATAGGTCTCAACTTACTCTTTGATGAGACATGAGTAAGAGCAGAGTAACACCTAGACCATATTGTGCTAAGTTTATTCTCGGGGGGTTCTTGGCCACATTCAGTGAGAGCTGTATTCAAACAGAATGTTACATGGCTCAGCGAGCTCTCCATCCTGAGAATCCAGAATATCTCAAAGATCATGGAATAATAACAAATATACAGGGACCTCTAGAATGGCACTTCTCAAATGTTAATGTGCACACTAATCATCTGGGTTACCACCTTCTGAAAAGGAGATGCAGATACAGTAGATCTGGAATGGGTCCAAAGAATGCCTTCCTAACAAGCTTCCAGCTGATGTCAATGACCTGGTCCAAGAGCATAATTTGATTCTCAAAGCACGGCCCCCAGGCCAGCAGCATTAGCCTTACCTGGGTTATTATGTCCTTTCTCACGTTGCTATAAAGAAATACCTGAGACTGGGTAATTTATAAATAAAAGAGGTTTAATTGTCTCATGGTTCTACAGGCTGTACAGGAAGCATGATGCTGGCATCTGTTCATCTTCTGGTAAGGCCTCAAGAAACTTACAATCATGGCTAAAGGCAAAGGGGAAGCAAGACGTCTCACATGGTGGGAGTAGAAGCAGGAGAGAAATGCGGGGAGGTGCTACACACTTTTAAACAACCAGATCTTGTGAGAACGTACTCACTGTCATGAGAACACTACCAAGAGGGATTTCATGAGAAACCCTCCCATGACCCCATTACCTCCCCCCAGGCTCCACTTCCAAGACTGGAGGATTGGAGATTACACTTCAACATGAGATGTTGTGGGGACACAGTTCCAAACCATATCACCTGGGAATTTGTTAGTAAATGCAAATTCTCAGGCCCTACTGGATTAGAAATTCTAGGGGTAAAGCCCAGCAATCTGCATTGTAATAGACCCTCCAGGAGATTCTGACGGATGGATGCTGAAGTTTAATAACCATGGCATTATCAAGATTCACTCACTTTGGTGAACTGAAGGATTTCAACGAGTCTCCAAATTTTGATCTAATAATCAACAGTTCCAGAATCAGAAATTTTGATTCCTCTAATACCAATCTAGAGTTTAGAGTTTAAATCCATTTCAAAATGTTTTATCCTCATCATTAAGGTACAACTTCCATATAAAAACCTCAGTATATTTTCACATTTTAAAAGATCATTCCCTTCAATCCTCATTTAATAATCTAGTTCAACAATATGATCTTTGGACAAGTCCAATATCCTGAAATCTGGGCTCTTAATGCCCAGGTATAGATGTCAGGCCAAGGGGCATTGGAATTCTTGAAGTCTAGGCACATCTTTGGGCATTTTCAGTGGCCTTGTGGTTTTATACCTGATAGGAGGTAGATAGAAAGCTCAGTATTATCTCAGGCTGGAAAATGGTGGACTCGAGAGTCAATTTCTTCTACTTAAATGGAGTAAGTCAAACGGATAGCCTCCTAAAATGATTGGCAGAATCAATAAGGTCAGTAAGAATTAGATTACCTTTCCAGCATACACTGGAAAAATACCTCAGGTCTCAGACTTTGAGGCAAAATTTCCAGGACTGCCAGGACCCTGTTAACTATCACTTTTGAAAGTGCAAAAGGGCAGGTTACCTCACAGGTCACCAGAAAAAGCAGAATCTGGAACCTGTCCAGGCCACATAATACCACCTGGGACGCCTGTGAACCAGGCCTAGAGCCTTCATACTTACTCTGGTTTCAACTTTCACAACTGGGACTACTTTGCAATTTCAGTTTTAAGAGTAATCTTGGGGAGAAATACATAAACCCCTGACTAATACCTTCGCGATTATAACTGCTAGTACAAGACCATGCAACAATTTGAATAACGCTGACTAATAACATGTTAGACTACTATAACCCTTTTCATCTAAGGACCTCAAAGCACTCTGCTCATATGACTTTACTAATCCTTGAAACAACTTCTGTGAAATATATGGGAAATATTATTATCTCCATTTCTCAAGAGGAAAAAAGCGTCTGTGAATTGCCCAGGTGTCACCTCACTCTCATAACTAACTTCAAGTCTTACTAAGGGCAGGCAGAGAGATATGGGATATTGAGGGGGCTAAGGAAGAAGGGGGATAGCAGAATGACAATCTAGAGCAAAAACAAATTTGGTTGTAATGAAAGCAACATTAATCATAGAGCAATGGAATCACTAAGAAACAGAAAGTAATTGATTTTTAAATGGTGTACCAAGAGTTGAGTTAAAAAAAAAATGGGAGAGGATTTACAGTTTTGTTTCAGAATACAAATTTTTATATCTCCATGCTTTGCTTCAGTCTTTACTTGGGTCAGTGTAGCTTCAGGGGGATGAGATGAAGGGAGGCCCTTGCTTGATCTCTCCAACTTCTTTTTCCCAATACCACTTTTGTAGTCCATATTTTATTTATACAAAAATTACAAAGTTTTCCCCAGGACATCTTTGAAGATATTATCAAAAGTACCTCAGATTTCCTAAACTGATGAGTTAACATTTAAAACTTTTTAGAATTGTGCAACAGCCTTTCTTTTTCTTTTCCTTCCTTCCTTTCCTCCTTCTTTCCTTTCTTTCTTTTCTCCTCCTCTCTCTCTCTTTCCTCTTTTCTTCTTCCTCATTTTAAAATGTCATAGGCTTCCTGACATGCTTTGGCTGTGGAAATGGAACATATTTTCTCATTAGGTTAATTAATGGCTCTGCTTGGGTGGCACAATTCGGTGTAAGTTTCCTTTTAGAATTCTGTCATAACTAAAAAGGATCTTATTTTTGTTATGTTTTGTGGTGTCTTTAAATTTTTATGACTTCTACTTTGTTTAGTCTGTGTGTAATCCTTCTTTTGAAACCTAATGTCCTAGAAAATTTACAGTTTTCTCTCAAAACTGGCACTTTTTACATTTTACAGTAATTCCTGTTTCTTTAGTTTTCACTAGAACTTCATTTAAGTCCTTAAGGTGTAATTCGCAGCTCAGGGAATTTATGATTACATCGTCAAAGTAAACTCCCCAACAGCAATATATTAAACCTGACAAGATGCTGTTCATTAATCTTTGAAATATAGCCAGGTGTGATGTAGCAAAGTGAGGCTTCCAACTAAGAACAGCTGAAGGACTCTGAGCTGCCCTGTCGAAAGGATTCCTTCCCCATCATTGCCAAGGCCACCTGGGTGAAGACTGAGAGGGCCAAAGACCTTTCCTTGGCCAACCACGGTGTTCCCTGTCTCCGCCGATGTTCCTACAGCTTTGAAGCCTCTCACCTTTTCACCGTTCATTCATTCAACAAATATTTATTGAGAGCCTACAATGGGCCAGGCGCCAGGTGGGTCTGGAAAGACAGTAGTGACCAAGACAGACCCAGTCCCTTGCTTCATGGGACTTATAGCTCGTCTAGCTATGAACAATAGCCTCAAGACTCCTTTACCCAATACTATCAAACCCATGTGATACAAACTACATCGCCAGGATCTGAGGCCTTTCTTCTCTGCCCTAGATGTACCTTTGATGCTAAATGATTCCCATCATTTGTGAGAGAGACTGTAGTACAGTCTCTACCACAAGTGGTGGGAGAATGGATAGAGGTTTGCAAATGGCACTATCAAAGAGAAGCAGCCAAATCCATCTTGGGGGCAGTCAGTGCTCAGTCAGAAAAGCAGAGCTCAGCTCATTACTGTGCAACACTATCTCTAGGAAAATGAGGAAAATCCAGATAAAAGGCAATACCTCTCAAAGGCATTTGTAGGTCTTTCCCTAGACCTTTCTCTTTGCCTACATAAAATAGTGGGTGAATACAATGTGGGATTCTGGCCTGGGTCTGGGAACAGGTAAAAGACTTTAATGGAAAAACACATAAAACCTGTACAAAGTCTGGAGTTTCATTAATAGTAATATCAATATTGATATCTTCATTTTGACAAATATACCACAATAATGTAGATACTAATATTGGATAAACAGGGTGAGGGTGACTTAGGAATTATCTGTAAAATCCTTACAACTTTTCCATAATTCTAAAATGACTCCAAAATAAAAATGTTACTTTGAAAAGGTTTGCTTATGAAACAGGATCCTTAGAATGAATAATTAAAAAGTTACTAAAATAAAATAAAAGCATATCATGGGCACGAGAAAAGGATATAACTCATTGGTAAGCTACAAGTCTTTCTTGAAACTAAGAACTTTATCCAGGAACTGAAAGCCTAGAAGCTGATATTCTACTAAAGATAATATTCTCATTGAATTTTGTTCTCTCTCTCATGCCACTTGAAGTCTGTCTTGTTGGTTTTAAGATCTCCTTTGAAGGTGTGTGTAAAAGAAACAAGTGTGTAGAAGAATCCTAGTCCCTAGTAGAATAGGAAGCAAGGTTCCTATTATTTCATATTATAGCTCCCTGAATACATCTGATCTTCCCATCATTGCCACCTTCCCTAATTCACACACACACACACACACACACACACACACACACACCCCCCAGATCATTGCTGATACCCAGCTAGCTTGTCCTTCCTTGTCTGCATACTTGCTCTTCATTTTCCTGGTGTTGTAGAAACTTCTTTTTAAGTAACGTAACAAGTATTTATGTAGGCTGATTAAAGATATTCCTAGCTTAGAACTGCATTCAAGAAGACTTGGCTCACAGCATCTAATAAGTGATTCTTGTTTTTGTTAGCCTTGTTACACTGTGGGGTAGTTACACAATACATGTAATCCACACATCCATTTAAATCTTTTCAGGGAGCATTTTCCGTTTTAAATAAAGATGGTGGTGATGAAAGCATTATGTTCTTAGCTAGCTGCATGCTTGAAAACATAATGGCTTTGTAAACCAAGTGTAAATCTCTGAACAGACAACTGGCTGCAATAAGAAATGTTTTCAAAAACCAGAGTTAGCTTTTCAACATATAAATGGTGCCTTATTTAAGCTGAAAATTTATGCCCATCCAGGGAAATTGATGATAGACTTAGAATATTAAAGTTGGGATGATTCTTAGAGATCATCTAATATAATTTTATCATATTAAAGATGACAAACATTGAGGTCCGGGGGCTTGTGCCTTATTCAAGGCTTAAAATGACTGAGCTGAACTCGAAACCAGATACCAGATGCCAGGCACTCTGTCTCCTCCTTGTGCCAAACTGGCTCATCGTTTTGGGGCTGAGGCTCTAGAGTTTTAATGTGATTACTCAACAAGTTTGTTTTGTGTTTCATACCTTTTTTAAAAAAATGAAATAATGCGTGCAAACAACTGGGAATTACCACACACATGTCATTTGTAATTGTTGCTGCTGTTACGAATATCATTATCATCAACATTGGCTTATGAGAGAGATGCATGAAAATTCTACAAAGTCTACACAGGAAAGAATGACAATTTTTACATGTTGACAATTGTTTTCTGCTCTATCCCTTCTGATTCCACTGCATTATCGGGAGGTCCCCTATTCTCAAGAATATTCTTTTTAAAAATGCCTTTTCTTCTTTTGGACTTTCACTTTGTCTTTTTTAACATATATATATAAGCCGACAAGGGGAGCTCACTGAAGAACAGAGCCCAGGTTTCTAGAAAGGCTCTGCAAATAGGAAGTAAAACCACATCACACCATTCATCTGCCAAAAGTAATAAACCCAGTCAGCCTCAGCGCCCTCTTGACTTCGTCAGCAACTAATGCTTCTCATTTCTCCCTTTCCTTGCAAAGGAAAAGGAAAAGATGCCAAGCAAAAAAATGCCAGGCAAATCAAACCATGGGAAAAATAACACCTTCAAACTCAGGGCAAAATTCTCATTTTCAATCCTTGCTGCAGATGTCCCATCCGGTATGTTTGGCAGGAAACACAGCTCTTGGAACAAGATGCAGAACACAGGTTAGAAAGAAGATTTGGGCCAGAGGTGGTTTGGTAACTTTAATTTGTAGTTATAAACCCTGAGAAATTTCACTATGGTTTAATTTCATGCAATAGTCAAAACAAATCCATATAAGAGCTGTCCTATATGGCTCTAAGAACATATTCGTATAAGAGATGTACCGATATAGCTCTAGGAAACATATATTCTGATTTCCCACAAACTATTTTAATTAATTACTCCCCAAATTAATCAATCTGAGCATATCTTTAATTGGCAGAAAAATAAACTACAAGCTCAATATTCAGCATTCCAATATTTGCCCCAAGAAGAAACTACTGTGCGAATTCCAGCCTGGAAAAGCTATTCTTGATTCTTTCCTTCATTCTGACTTGAATCCACCTGCTTCCTGTCTTCAAAATCAGTAGAGGATCATTTGAGAATGAGTTTTAAAAGCCCACCTTCCTATTGGTTTCTATCTTTCTGGTTACTAAGAGAAAACATAATTAATAACTTTTGATGAAACAGTCTTTCTTAAATATAGAGCTCTGGATTAAAAATCAAGAGACTTGAAATTTTGAAGGTATAAAATGTGCAGTCTTTAAAAATTTTTTATTGGTAAATGTCAATTGACAAATTATAGTTATATATTTGTATGGTGACACAAAGTGATGTTATAATGTAAAAATACAGTGTAGAATAATTAAATCAAGCTAATTAATATGCCTATCTCCAATATTTGTTTTTTTGTGGTGAGAACTTTCGAAATTTACTCTAATTTTGAAACGTATACTGCATTATCATTCACTATATTCACCACATTGTGCAATATACTTTAAGGTTAAAGAAAACCTAGTTATTCTTGTATAAAGGCCTTATACCTTTTGACGATCATTTCCCTATTCCTCCCACTTACCAGCCTCTATAAGCAGCATTCTTTCTGCTTCATTTAGTTCCATTGTTTTAGGTTCCACACATGAGTAAGAACATGAAGTATCTATCTTTCTGCGCCTGGCTTATTTCACTTAGCATATGTTCTCCAGTTCCATCCATGTTGTCACAAACGACATGATATTTTTTCTTTATAGAGGCTGAATAGTATTCCATTGTGTATATATGCCACATTTTTATTCATTCATCTGTGGATGGACACTTAAGTTGATTCCATAAAAACACTTGGGTTTTAATCCCTGCTTTTCCATAAGTTCATTGTGTATCATTTCTGGCTTCTGAAACTCCTTCTGGATCCTCCAACATATTCTTTTAGTAATGAGAATAGTTTAGAGAATAATGGAAGCTGATGAGGATGTGAAGAGAGGAGAACACTTGTACACTGTTGATGAGAATGTAAATTAGTACAGCCATTATGGAAAACCTTATGGAGGTTCATCAAAACCCTAACAATAACAGTAATATATGATTCAGCAATCCCACTACTGGGTGTATATCCCCTCAAAAAAGAAATGAATAAATCAGAAATATATCTGCACTCCCATGTTTATTGCAGCACTAACCATAATAGCCAAACTATGGAATCAAACTAGGTGTCCATCAATGGGTGAATGGATAAAGAAAATGTGGTGTATATGCTCAACGGAAAATTATTCAGCCATAAAAAAGAATGAAATCTTGACATCTGCAGCAACGTGAATAGAAATGTGTCATTATGTTAAGTGAAATAAGTCAAGTACTAGAAGACAAATATTGCATGTGTTCATTCATATGTGGAAGATAAAAAAGTGGATCTCATGAAGATAGAGTAGATTCATGGTTACCAGAGGCTGGGAAGTGTTAAGGGAGAAGGGCATGAAGAGAGTTTGATTAGTGGGTACAAATACACAGTTTGATGGAAGAAATAAGACCTAGTGTTTGATAGATCAGTAGGGTAATTAGAGTTTACAATAATCTATTGTATATTTTGAAATAACTAGAAAAGAATGATTTTAATATTCTAGCATAAAGAAAAGACAAACATTTAAAGTGAAAGATATCCCAGTAACATTGATTTGAACTTTACAAATTATATGAATGTATTAAATTATCACGTGCCCCAAAACATGCACATCTATTATCAATGCAAAAACAAGAATAGTCTCTTCCAGCTTTAATATTCTGATTTTATTATTCCTGCAATTAGATTTCTAACAAATAGGCAGACAGGAGTACATTAATGTCTTCAAAAATAGTTGTCACGTGTGGAGAAAGGCACATACTCATATGTCTAGGATGGGTATTAATGAAAAAAAATCACATGACTGGAACAAAAAACTTTGAATTACAACACTACTCACGTTTCTATTTTTTCTCCTTCACCAAACATTGTCTTTAGCTGCCTTTTTCTCTGCCCAGAATTTCTTCCAGGAGAGTGTGCCATTAGCAGAAAACTTAAATGCATCTAAGGAAACTTTTTCTACAATGGTTAAAAATTGGCCAAGAAGGTAACATTTTGAAAGCATGATTTCATGCTTAATCTTTGTTTTGAAACAGACTCTACCATAGACTGTGGAAGGAAGTAACTAGCATGCATTGAGCCTATCTCTATATTTGAATGAATGCTTCATGTTTAACATTCATTGCTTCATCTAATATCACAGCACTAAAAGAAAGATATTAATATCCTCTTTCAACAGAGGTAGAAAACCAAGGCATAAAGTTTAATAACTTATTCAAAGTCACATATGTAATAAATGTTGGAATAGAAATTTAAACCAAATGTGTATAATTCCAAAGTCTTTCCTCTATAACACATGAGTATATGTATACTGTACTTTGCCTCATAGAAAAGATTCAGCTTATTAACAGTATCTAAGTTAGGTTTCTTTACTCTAGATAAAGTACATACAGAGTCAGGTAAGTATAAAATTTAAACTGTCAAGCACAAATTATTAAATTTGATAAGTACTGACATAAATTCAAAATAAGGGAGAAAAGAATATTCTTATTTTGCAAGAGAGTAATGTATGGTCTTTCTTGTGGAAGACACAACCAATGCTTCAAAAGTTGCCAAAGGGATTACATATCTTACTGAGATGGCCTTATCACACTGGCCGTTCTTTTCGAATAACATTTCCCTACTGCACTCTGGCTTTAACCTAGAGAGTTTCAAGGAACAAAGAGGCAGCAAGTAGAGGTATGGCCATCAGGGCAGTGAGTCAAAAGCATGCATAGAGTGTAAAGGCCACTAAAGTGAAAATCAAAGAACCACCCCGGCACCTTTTTGGTGTTCCTGGCTGGGATTAAACTCCCCAAACATCCCCCTCATTCCATCCCCCATCCACATAAATACACTGTTTATATACTTCCCTCCACCCTCGTATATCTAGCAAAACCAGGGGCTGTGAAAGGGAAGAAGCAGGAGGAGCTTCCAGGTGTCCTGCTCCAAGGGATTAGAACAGCTCAGCTTTCAACTCCCCACTATCCCACTCATTTACTCCTCATACTGTACCCGTCACTCACCCTGACAGGAAGAACACCTTGCACCTTTGGCTGTCTTCACAGGATGTATTTATAAATAAAAGCACCTGTCTGTGAAAGCCAATCATTCACAGGACCCACCTAGGAGACAATTGATTACATGTTTGGGGAGTTTCTGTGCCTGAATGTTTCTGACAGCTCTATCTGCACTACACAGGCTTTTGTGAGATTCTGTGTTGAGAGAGAGAAAAGCAGTTTCCTTGTCTTTTTGTATTGGAAACACATCTGCAAAGCTGTCACACTCCACAGCAAGTAAACCAAAGGTAAACATTTAATAGTACTTGGAACTCTACCCCTTCTCCACTAAGGAGAGTTAAAACATGTTGGTTAAATAAAAAGTTTGGCTGAAATGAGATTCTTCTCCAAACACAAAAGGAGGTTGTAATTTTAAGCATTTTTCTCCTTGGATTTAATCATGAATATTAAGTATTGGTACCCAAGTGCCAGAGTAACAAACTAAAGTAAAGACCACCCATTAACTTAATTCCAAAGGCTTATTTCATGTAACTCAAGCTCCAGTTATCTGAGAGTGCGTGATGCTTTTCACAACTGCCCATAACAAAAACCAAAGGGTTTATGGCAATTTGACCCTTTCATTTTTCACAAGTTTATTTTCAGATAGCTAGGAAAATATTTTTCACTTGTATTTTGATGACATGATTTCAAAAGCATCTTGACTAATTTCTCAATTAGCCAGGATCACCCCAAATGCCACTCACATTGAATCATAAGCCAAAAAGGCCATTATTCACTAACGAAAATGTAGCAAAACATAATTTGGACCCAATAATTCACAAGATCCTAATTCATAGAAGCAATTGACTTTCTTCTACATTTGTATTTGCCACATCTTAATACCATTCCTTTTATTTCTTTTTACGTATTTTCATTCTATTCAGGTCGAAACACTCCAACCCTGTCCTATCAACACCAACACTCCATCCTCCTCCATGGCCATTTTAGATGAAAATGAAAACGGAAATGTCTTTTGATATTTCAAAATCTATAATGCACCTCTCTTTCCTCCTGAAAACAAGATATCACAGATGTTTCAGTCAAAGATCTGAGAATAAAATCACTTCTGCAATTGTGACACGATACCAAAAGTGAAAACACATTCTTAATGCATTATTTGCCGGGAAAAATAAACTGCATTATGGGGAGGAATGTGGAGCAAGGTAATCACAGAAGCCCAGGAGCATAAGAAAGTTAAACTTCCTGACCTGTATCAAATGTTGACAATTCTAACTTCTCTGTTTCAAGAGGACTTTCTGGGACACATTTGCAACATTGCTTAAAAGTCCTGCCACCTAGTGGAAGAAGTAAATAAACTAGTCCTCAGGTAACCTGCCAAATGGAAAGACCCTACAAAAACAGCTCCTCTATCAACACACTCTCCCTCAAAAATCATATTTTGAAACTAATTTTCATAAAGTGTTAAGATTAATCAAATGAGTCATTTTAGTTTCCTTGTTCAAATGTATCATATTCAAGGTAGGAAAGACTTGCGTTTAAGCACTGGGAGCTATGCGTAGAATCCAAAAATAGCTTTAGCTAATCTACTTTAGTTGATAGTTTTCAAAATGGATTCCTCAGAGTTAAGAAATAAACCAGACCCATACCAGCTTCTCCTTGCAGAGGGCACTTAATCCTCCAAAGACGCAGCAGAAGAACTCTTTATAGAAGGAGTTTCTTTAGTTGGCTAAGATAAAAAATCTTGCCTCAACAAGAAGATAGATCATTAGTGGCCAGACCTCACAGATAGCCACTAAGTTTCTAAGAAAACTTCCTGATGAGTCATGCTGAGAGAAAACTCCCCAGAACAACTTTGATCAAAATTCAGTTCTTGAGTAAGATCAATATTGCATGGTTGGTCCCAATTATACCAACAGATATATTATGACAGCAATCAATTCCTCAGTGACCTGAAGGAATAGACTTGCCTCCCTGCCTACCTGGCTAAGAAAACATGAGTGTCTTGGAGCAACCAAAGCAAGAAAGGTGTGGGAATTACTACACACTGCAAATGGAGATGTTTCTATAATACAGTGTCACTAAACACAGTTACTATTAGCCAAAGACTATTTTAGAGTCTTCTTTGTCCATAGGTAACTGCATACGGTCCTAGGAAAACGCCTATTAGCTCTTTCTAAAAGCCCAAGGCTATTCAAAGGGAAATAACATTTGCTTCTGTTAGAAAGCTATGATTCCAGATCCCATTAGTTACATCTTCAATTGAATCTCCTGTCTCTGGGGTAAATGATCTAGTGACAGACACTTGTGGATAAATGATCTATAGATGAACACATGTGAGGTTTAAGTTTATATGTATAAAACACTTTAAAGGGAGTTATGAAAGATCATCTTACCACTCAGTATTCAAGAATTATGCTCTGTGCCTTTATCCAAACTTTCCATTACTTGTTCAGTTTTTTTAAACAAACACCATTGTTTACAGATCCAGATTTGATTTCACAAAGAATTTATTTCATAATTTGAGACCAAAGTGCTTTTTATAATTTAATTATTTGTATTGCTACATTCAAGAAGAGTTTTTCCATCACTCTAACAGAAAAACACGTTTTTTAAAGTTTTAAAAACAGAGAATCTTTAAAACTGGTTCAAAATAAAGGAACTACAATATGTCCAAAGAATGTGAAATATATTTGTAATAAAAGACCTACTGTGTTTCCAAAAGAATGTGAAATCTAATTATTGTTATATCATTTTATCATTCTTTCCTAACAATTTTCATAACTATATGATTACACTGTCTCCTTTCTAAAGGAAGTAAATGAGAAACCAATATAAGAATCTGAGACCTACACTACAAAATATACTAAAGGGGGTTCTTCAGGGTGAAATTAAAGGAACCCAGATGGCAACTCAAATCCATTTGCAGAAAAAATGAGCACTGGTAAGGATAGTTACATAGGTAAAACTAAAAGAATACATGGATTTTTGTTTGTAATTTGGTTTTCTTCACCCATTTTTTAATGTTTATTTTCAGTTCAGGGGTACATGTGCAGGTTTGTTATATAGGTAAACTTGTGTCATGGAAGTTTGTTGTACAGATTATTTCATCACCCAGGTATTAAGCCTAGTACCCATTAGTTATTTATCCTGATCCTTTCCTTCCTCTCAACCCTCACCCTCCAAAAGGCTCCGGTGTGTGTTGTTCCCCTCTGTGTGTCCATGTGTTCCCATCATTTATCTCACACTTATGAGTGAGAACATGCAGTATTTGGTTTTCTGTTCCTATGTTAGTTTGCTAAGAATGATGGCCTCCAGCTCCATCCATGTTCCTGCAAAGGACATAATCTCATTATTTTTTATGGCTGTGAAGTAGTCCATGTACCACAATGTATATGTAGCACATTTTCTTTATCCAGTCTATCTTTGATGGGCATTTAGGTTGATTCCATGTCTTCACTATGGTGAATAATACTGCAATAAACATACACATGCATGTGTCTTTGTAATAGAATAATTTATGTTCGTTTGGGTATGTACCCAGTAATGGAATTTCTTGGTCAAATGGTATTTCTGTCTTTAGTACTCTGAGGCATCGTCATGCTGCTTTCTACAATGGTTGAACTAATTTACATTCCCAACAACAGTGTATAAGTGTTCCTTTCTCTTCAAACTCTGCCAGCATCTGTTATTTTTTGACTTTTTAATAATAACCGTTCTGACTGGTGTCAGATGGTATCTCATTTTGGTTTTGATTTGCATTTCTCTAATGATCAATGACGTTGAGCTTTTTTTCATGTGATTGTATGTCTTCTTTTGAAAAGTGTCTTTTCAAGTCCTTTGCCCAGTTTTTAATGGGATTGTTTTTTGCTTGTTAATTTGCTTAAGTTGCTTACAGATGCTGGATATTGGACCTTTGTCATATCCATGCATTACAAAACTTTTTTCAATTATGTAGGTTATCTGTTCACTTTGTTGAGAGTTTCCTTTGCTGTGCAGAAGCTCTTTAATTTTATTAGATTCCATTTGTCAACTTTTGCTTTCATTGCAATTGCTTTTGGCATCTACACCATGAAATCTTTGTCTGTTCCTATGTCCTGAATGTTATTGCCTAGATTGCCTTCCAGGGTTTTTATAGTTTTGGGTTTTACATTTCGGTCTTTATTCCATCTTGAGTTAATTTTTGTATAAATAAATAAACATATATATATATATTTAAATTTTGTATATAGTGTAAGAAAGAGGTCTAGTTTCTACCTTCTGCATATGGCTAGCTGGTTACCATAGCACCATTTATTGAGTAGGGAATTCTTTCCCCATTGCTTGTTTTTGTCAGGTTTGCCAAAGATCACAAGGCTATAGTTGTGCTACCTTATTACTGGGTTCTCTATTCTGTTCCATTGGACTATGCATCTGTTTTTGTACTAGTACCAGTTGTTTTGGTCCTATAGTCCTGTAGTATAGTTTGAAGTTGGGTAGCATGATGCCTCCAGCTTTGTTTTTTGTTTTTCTGTGTGTGTGTGTGTGTGTGTGTTTTCCTTAGGATTGCTTTGGCTATTTAGGCTGTGTTTTTTGGTTCCACGTGAATTTTAAAATAGTTTTTTTCCTAATTCTGTCAAGAATCTCAATGGTAGTTTAATAGGAATATCATTGAATCTATAAATGCTTTGAGCAGTATGGCCATTTTTACAATATTTATCCTTCTTTTCCATAAGCATGAAATATTTTTCCCTTTGTGTAATCTCTGATTTCTTTGAGCAGTGTTTTGTGGTTCTCCTTGTAGAGATCTTCACCTCTCTTGTTAACTGTACTCCTAGTCATTTTAAACTTTTTTGTGGCAATTTTGAATGGGATCATGTTCCTGATTTGGCTCTTGGCTTGACTGTTGCTGATATATAGGAATATTGGTGATTTTTGCATATTAATTTTGGATCCTGAGACTTTGCTAAAGTTGTTTATCAGTTTAAGAAGCTTTTGAGCTGAGACTATTAAGTTTTCTAGATATAGAATCAAGTTGTCTGCCAACAGGAACAGTTTGATTTCCTCTCTTCCTACTTGAATGACCTTTATTTCTTTTTCTTGCCTGATTGCCCTGACCATGACTTCCAATACTATGTTGAATAGGAGTGGTGAAAGAGGGCATCCTTGTCTTGTGTCAGTTTTCAAGGCAATGCTGCCAGCTTTTGCCCATTCAGTATAATCTTAGCCATGGGTTAATCACAGATGGCTCTTATTCTTTTCAGATATACTCCTTCAATACCTACTTTATTGAGAATTTTTAACATGAAATCGTGTGGAATTTTGTCAAAAGACTTTTTGGATTCCAAAATGGCTGAATAGGAACAGCTCCAGTCTATAGCTCTCAGTGTGAGTAACGCAGAAGATGGGTGATTTCTGCATTTCCAATTGAGGTACTGGGTTCATCTCACTGGGGCTTGTTGGACAGTGGGTGCAGCCCACGGAGCGTGAGCCAAACCAGGGTGGGGCACTGCCTCACCCAGGAAGTGCAAGGGGTCTGGGAATTCCCTTTCCTAGCCAAAGGAAGCCGTCACAGACTGTACCTGGAAAATTGGGACACTCCCACCCAAATACTGCACTTTTCCAACAGTCTTAGCAAACAGCACACCAGGAGATTATATCCCATGCCTGACTTGGAGGGTCCCACACCCACGAAGCCTCACTCACTGCTAGTGCAGCTGTCTGAGATCAAACTGCAAGGCAGCAGTGAGGTGGGGGGAGGGGGATCCGCCACTGCTGAGGCTTGAGTACGTAAACAAAGCAGCCAGGAAGCTCGAACTCGGTGGAGGCCACCGCAGCTCAAGGAGGCCTGCCTGCCTCTGTAGTCTCCATCTCTGGGGGCAGGGCATAGCTGAACAAAAGGCAGCAGAAACTTCTGCATACTTAAAAATCCCAGTCTGACAGCTTTGAAAAGAGTAGTGGTTCTCCCAGCACGGAGTCTGAGATCCGAGAATGGACAGACTGCCTCCTCAAGTGGGTCCCTGACCCCCGAGTAGCCTAACTGGGAGACAGCTCCCAGTGCGGCCGACTGACACCTCATACAGCTGGGTGCCCCTCTGAGACGAAGCTTCCAGAAGAAGGATCAGGCAGCAACATTTATCATTCTGCAATATTTGCTGTTCTGCAGCCTCCGCTGGTGATACCCAGGCAAAGAGGGTCTGGAGTGGACCTCCAGCAAATTCCAACCAACCTGCATCTGAGGGTCCTGACTGTTAGAAGGAAAAGTAAAAAACAGAAAGGACATTCACACCAAAACCCCATCTGTAAATCACCATCATCAAAGACCAAAGATAGATAAAACCACAAAGATGGGGAGAAACCTGAGCAGAAAAGTTGAAAATTCTAAAACTCAGAGCACCTCTTCTCCTCCAAAGAAATGCAGCTCCTCACCAGCAATGGAACAAAGCTGGACTGAGAATGACTTTGATGAGTTGACAGAAGTAGGTTTCAGATGATCGGTAATAACAAACTTCTTGGAGCTAAAGGAGGATATTTGAACCCATTGCAAAGAAGCTAAAAACCTTGAAAAAAGATTACATGAATGGCTAACTAGATAGAGAAGACCTTAAATGACCTAATGGAGCTGAAAACCATGGCACAAGAACTACGTGATGCATGCACAAGCTTCAGTAGCCGATTTGATCAAGTGGAAGACAGGGTATCAGTGACTGAAGATCAAATGAATGAAATGAAGTGAGAAGGAAACTTTAGAGAAAAAGGAGTAACAAGAAACGAACAAAACCTCCAAGAAATATGGGACTATGTGAACAGGCCAAATCAACGTCTGATTGGTGTACATGAAAGTGACGGGGAGAATGGAACCAAGTTGGAAAACACTCCAGGATATTATCCAGGAGAACTTCCCCAACCTAGCAAGGAAGGCCAACACTCAAATTCAGGAAACACAGAGAATACCACAAAGATACTCCTTGAGAAGAGCAACTCCAAGACACGTAAATGTCAGATTCACCAAAGTTGAAACGAAAGAAAAATGTTAAGGGCAGCCAATGAGAAAGGACAGGTTATCCACAAAGGGAAGCCCATCAGACTAAATAGCGGATCTCTCAGCAGAAACTCTACAAGACAGAAGAGACTGGGGGCCAATATTCAACATTCTTAAAGAAAAGAATTTTAAACCCAGAATTTCATATCCAGCCAAACTAAACTTCATAAGTGAAGGAGAAATAAAATACTTTACAGACAAGCAAATGCTGAGAGATTTTGTCACCACCAGGCTTATCTTACAAGAGCTCCTGAAGGAAGCATTAAACATGGAAAGGAACAACCGGTACCAGTCACTGCAAAAACACACCAAATTGTAAAGACCATCGATGCTAGGAAGAAACTGCAACAACTAACAGGCAAAATAACCAGATAACATCATAATGACAGGATCAAATTCACACATAACAATACTAACCTTAAATGTAAATGGGCTAAATGCTCCAATTAAAAGACACAGACTGGCAAATTGGATCAAGAGTCAAGACCCATCAGTGTGCTGTATTCAGGAGACCCATCTCACGTGCAGAGACACATATGGACTCAAAATAAAGGGATGGAGGAAGATCTTCCAAGCAAATGGAAAACAAAAAGAAGCAGGGGTTGCAATTCTTGTCTCTGATAAAACAGACTTTAAACCAACAAAGTTCAAAAGAGACAAAGAAGGCCATTCCATAATGGTAAAGGGATCAATTTAATGAGAAGAGCTAACTATCCTAAATATATATGCACCCAATACAGGAGCACCCAGATTCATAAAGCAAGTCCTTAGAGACCTACAAAGACACTTAGACTCCCACAAAATAATAATAAGAAACTTTAACATGCCCTTGTCAACATCAGATAGATCACCGAGACAGAAAGTTACCAGGATATGTAGGAATTGAACTCAGCTCTGAACCAAGCTGACCTAATAGACATCTACAGAACTCTCTACCCCAAATCAACAGAATATACATTCTTCTCAGCACCACACACACTTATTCCAAAATTGACCACTTAGTTGGAAGTAAAGCATTCCTCAGAAAATGTAAACAAACAGAAATTATAACAAACTGTCAGAACACAGTGCAATCAAATTAGAACTCAGGATTAAGAAACTCACTCAAAACCACACAACTACATGGAAACTGAACAATCTGCTTCTGAATGACTACTGGGTAAATAACGAAATGAAGGTAGAAATAAAGATGTTCTTTGAAACCAGTGAGAACAAAGACACAACATACCAGAATCTCTGGGACACATTTAAAGCAGTGTGTAGAGGGAAATTTAGAGCACTAAATGCCAACAAGAGAAAGCAGGAAAGATCTAAAATTGATACCCTAATATCACAATTAAAAGAACTAGAGAAGTAAGAGCAAACAAATTCAAAAACTAGCAGAAGGCAAGAAATAACTAAGATCAGAGCAGAACTGAAGGAGGTAGAGACACAAAAAACCCTTCAAAACATCAATGAATCCAGGAGCTGGTTTTTTGAAAAGATCAACAAAATTGGCAGAACACTAGCAAGACCAAAAAAGCAGAAAAGAGAGAAGAATCAAATAGACACAATAAAAAATGATAAAGGGGATATCACCACCGATCCACAACTACCATCAGAGAATACTATAAACACCTCTACGCAAATAAACTGGAAAACCTAGAAGAAATGGATACATTCCTGGACACATACACCTTCCTAAGACTAAACCAGGAAGAAGTTGAATCCCTGAATAGACCAGTAACAGGCTCTGAAATTGAGGCAATAATTAATAGCCTACCAACCAAAAAAAGTCCAGGACCAGACAGATTCACAGCCAAATTCTACCAGAGGTACAAAGAGGAGCTGGTACCATTCCTTCTGAAACTATACCTATAAATAAAAAAAGAGGGAATCCTCCCTAACTCATCTTATGAGGCCAGCATCATCCTGATACCAAAGCCTGGCAGAGACACAACAAAAAACAGAAAACTTTAGACCAATATCCCTGATGAACATCGATGCAAAAATCCTCAATAAAATACTGACAAACTGAATCCAGCAGCACATTTAAAAGCTTATCCACCACAATCAAGTTGGCCTCATTCCTGGGATGCAAGGCTGGTTCAACATACGCAAATCAATAAACGTAATCCATCATATAAACAGAACCAAAGACAAAAACCACATGACTATCCCAATAGATGCAGAAAAGGCCTTCAACAAAATTCAACAGTCCTTCATGCTATAAAAACTCTCAATAAACTAGGTATTGATGGAACATATCTCAAAATCATAAGAGCTATTTATGACAAACCCACAGTCAATATCATACTGAATGGGAAAAAACTGGAAGCATTCCCTTTGAAAACTGGCACAAGACAGGGATGCCCTCTCTCACCACTCCTATTCAACATAGTGTTGGAAGTTCTGGCCAGGGCAATCAGGCAGGAGAAAGAAATAAAGGGTATTCAATTAGGAAAAAAGGAAGTCAAATTGTCACTGTTGGCAGATGACATGATTGTATATTTAGAAAACCCCATCATCTCAGCTTAAAATCTCCTGAAGCTTATAAGCAACTTCAGCAAAGTCTCAGGACACAAAATCAATGTGCAAAAATCACAAGCATTCCTATACACCAATAACAGACAGAGAGCCAAATATGAGTGAACTCCCATTCATAGTTGCTTCAAAGAGAATAAAATATCTAGGAATCCAACTTACAAGGGATGTCAAGGACCTCTTCAAGGAGAACTACAAACCACTGCTCAGTGAAATAAAAGAGGACATAAACAAATGGAAGAGCATTCCATGCTCAAGGGTTGGAAAAATCAATATCGTGAAAATGGCCACACTGCCCAAGGTAATTTATAGATTCAATGACATCCCCATCAAGCTACCAAGGACTTTTTTCACAGAATTGGAAAAAACTACTTTAAAGTTCATATGGAACCAAAAAAGAGCCCACATAGCCAAGACAACCCTAAGCCAAAAGAACAAAGCTGGAGGCATCACGCTACCTGAATTCAAACTATACTACAAGGCTACAGTAACCAAAACAGCATGGTACTGGTACCAAAACAGAGATATAGACCAATGGAACAGAATAGAGCCCTAGGAAATTATACCACACATCTACAACCATCTGATCTTTGACAATCCTGACAAAAACAAGAAATAGGGAAAGGATTCCCTATGTAATAAATGGTGCTGGGAAAACTGGTTAGCCATATGTAGAAAGATGAAACTGGATCCCTTCCTTATACCTTATACGAAAATGAATTCAAGATGGATTAAAGACTTAAATGTTAGACCTAAAACCATAAAAATCCTAGAAGAAAATGTAGGCAATACCATTCAGGGCATAGGCATGGGCAAAGACTTCATGACTAAAACACCAAAAGCAATGGCAACAAAAGTCAAAAGAGACAAATGGGATCTAATTAAACTAAAGAGCTTCTGCACAGCAAAAGAAACTACCATCAGAGTGAACAGGCAACCTACAGAATGGGAGAAAATTTTTGCAATCTACTCATCTGACAGAGTGCTAATATCCAGAATCTACAAAGAACTTAAACAAATTTACAAGAAAAAAATCAAACAATCCCATCAAAAATAGGCAAAGGATATGAACAGACACCTCTCAAAAGAAGACATTTACGCAGTCAACAGACACATGATAAAATGCTCATCATCACTGGCCATTAGAGAAATGTAAATCAAAACCACAATGAGATACCATCTCACACCAAGCAGAATGGCGATCATTAAAAAGTCAGGAAACAACAGGTGCTGGGGAGGATGTGGAGAATTAGGAACACTTTTACACTGTTGGTGGGACTGTAAACTAGTTCAACCATTGTGAAAGACAGCGTGGTGATTCCTCAAGGATCTAGAACTAGAAATACCATTTGACCCAGCCATCCCATTACTTGGTATATACCCAAAGGATTATAAATCATGCTGCTATAAAGACACATGCACATGTATGTTTATTGTGGCACTATTCACAATAGAAAACACTTGAAACCAACCCAAATGTCCATCAATGATAGACTGCATTAAGAAAATGTGGCACATATACACCATGGAATACTATGCAGCCATAAAAAAGGATGAGTTCTTGTCCTTTGTAGGGACATGGATGAAGGTGGAAACCATCATTCTGAGCAAACTATTGCAAGGACAGAAAACCAAACACTGCATGTTCTCACTCATAGTGGGATTTGAACAATGAGAACACTTGAACACAGGGTGGGAAACATCACACACTGGGTCCTGTCATAGGGTTGGGGAGGGGGTGGGATAGCATTAGGAGATATACCTAATGTAAATGACAAGTTAATGGGTGCAGCATACTAACATGGCACATGTATACATATGTAACAAACCTGCATGTTGTGCACATGTACCCTATAACTTAAAGTATAATAATAATTTAAAAAATGCAGGAGCAGGAGTGAGCAGGTGTGCTCAAGAACAGCAAAGTAGCCAGTGTGACCATAACTGAGTAGAAAGAGCAAATAGAAGATGCAGTCTGCGAGGGAGTGAGAGGCCAGACCCTGTATAACCTGGTATAGTATTACACTAATTAGACTTTTACTCTGTGTGGCGTAAAGAACTCATCACCGAGAATCTTAAGTGAAGAGATGACATAAACTGATCTGTTTTAACAAATCACTCGTATGAAGGACAGAAACAGAAAGACCAGGTGAGGGACTAATAATCCAAGCAAGAGATGAAAGTAACTCGGTCTGGAATAGTAGCATAGAGGTAGAAAGCAGAGATTGGATTTTGGATAAATTTTGAAATTAGAGCTAAGAAGATTTGTTGACAGACTGGGTCTAAGAGAGAGAAATAAATCAATAATGACTCAAAAGATTTTTACCTGAACAACAAAAATGATGGAGCTGCCAATGACTAAAATGTAAAACACAGTTTGGAAGATAGATTGGGGAAATAATCAGGAGGATCAACCTAGAATTACAGATTCAATAAAACAAGACTAAACTTCAAGTCAATAGATGTATCATGGCTAATACAGACATGATTGCTCAGAAAGCCATTGAGTCCTATGGTGTGCTTGGAGTTAAGATGGCTGCTCTACAAGAAACTCACTTGCCTCAAATTCCAATGCCAATTTAATTTAGCCATAGGCATGTTGTCAATAACATAGATTATTACATGATACAGAAAATGAATAATACTCTTAGTTTTGTAAGCTATCTTGTGCAGCTTCTTTGAATCTATTTAAAAAAGAAAGCTGATACTGTTCCAGTTTATTTGCATGACAAAAAGTGATGTGCAATAGATATCTTGAATATTTAAGTATCCACAAAAGATAAATTTTCAAGTCATCTTAAAAATGCTAGAATGATTTTCTTAGTTTCCATAGAGGAAAATATAATCTTCAGTCTCTAAATACTAATCCAGATTTTGGATTGTATATGTGATTTTTCCCTACTTTCAGTATCAGATCTATATAAAGAGATCCTAGAAAACTGTATCCTACTAACTATCTTAAACAAGCTCTATTGTTGGGCTACATAATATTTGAACTATTTGTAATCATTTGTTTCACTATAGAACTGAAAAAAAAATCACAAATGGGAATACTAAATTACCAGTAGAATTATTTGTATATAAACAATTTAAATAAGACTCCTTCATCCAAACCAAATATATTTTTCTTTTTAGCAGATATCGTGGTTTTTTGGCCACACAAAAAATGAGAAGATAGACTTTAACAGAAACGGAACACAAAGCACAAGTTAATACAAATGTACAAGTATTTCCTAGTGCAAGGTATACCCTTTTTTAGCCATGTTCTTCATGCTCTTTAATCACAATATTTATTAAATACTATAGTAATTATTGAAAAAAAGACTTTCCTGCATCTACTCTCCAACTCATGCTATGAGGTCAGAGTCATCTTGATACCAGAACCTGGCAGAGATGCAACAAAAAAAGAAAACTTCAGGTCAATATCCTCGATGAACATCAGTGCAAAAACGCTCAACCAAATACTGGCAAACCAAACCCAGCAGCACATCATCAAGCTTATCCACCGTGATAAACCGTGATCAACCGTGATCAAGTAGGCTTTGTCCCTAGGATGTAAGATTGGTTCAACATACACAAAATTAATAAATGTGATTCATAACATAAACAGAACTAAAAACAAAAATCACATGATTATCTCAATAGATGCAGATTGTTAAGTTTATGTGATTGACTGTAGAGTATGTGCCATGTGGCAATGAGAAAAATGTATATTCTCTTGTTTTGGGGTGGAGAGTTCCATAAATGTCTATCAGTTCCATTTGTCTATCAGTTCCAAGTGCTGAGTTCAGGTCCTGAATATCTTCATTAATTTTCTGTCTTGATCTGTCTAATATTGCCAGTAAGGTGTTAAAGTCGCCCACTATTGTTATTATTATTGTTTAGGAATCTCTAAGAACTTGCTTTTATGAATCTGGGTGCTCCTGTGTTGGGTATATACATAGTTAGGACAGTTAGATTTTCTTGTTGAATTGAACCTTTCATTATTATGTAGTGCTTTTGTCTCTCTTCATCTTTGTTAGTTTAAAATCTATTGTGTCAGAAACTAGAATTGCAACATCTGCATTATTCTATTTTTCATTTGCTTGGTAGATTTTCCTTCATTCCTTTATTTTGAGCCTAGGCATGTCATTGCTTGTGAGATGGATCTCTTGAAGACAGCATACAAAATGGGTCTGGGTTCTTTATCTAGCTTGCTACTCTGTGCCTTTTAATTAGATCATATAGTCCTTTTTCATTCAAAGTCAGTATTGATATATGTGGATTTGATCCTGTCATCATGATGTTAGCTATTTTGCAGACTTGATTATACGATTGTTGTGTTGTATTGTGTCACTGGTCTGTGTACTTCAGTTTTTTTGTGTAGTGGCTTGTAATAGTCTTTTCTTTCCATATTTAGTGCCTCCTTCAGAAGCTCTTGTAAAGCAAGTCTGGTGGTAATGAATTTCCTCAGTATTTGCTTGTCTGAAAAGAATCTTATTTCTTCTTTGCCTATGAAACTTAGTTTGGCCAGATATGAAATTCTGGGTTGGAATTTCTTTTAAGAATGTTGAATATTGCCCACCCCAATCTCTTCTGGCTTGTAGGATTTCTACAGAGAGATTCGCTATTAGTCTGATGGACTTCCCTTTGTAGGTGATCTGACCTTTCTCTCTAGCTGTCTTTAATATTTTTTCCTTTCATTTTGACCTTGGATAATCTAATGATTATCTGTCTTGGGGACGTTCATCTTGTTAAGTATCTTACTGGGATTCTCTGCATTTCCTGAATTTGAATGTTGGCCTCTATCTAGGTTGGAGAAGTTCTCATGGATGATATCCTGAAGTATGTTTTCCAAGTTGGTTTCATTATCCCCACCTCTTTCAGGGACACCCATGATTCATAGATTTAATCTCTTTGCATAATTCCATGTTTCTCAGCGGTTTTGTTCATTTCTTCTTGTTTTTTTAAATATTCTTATCTGACTGTCTTGTTTCAGAAAGCCAGTCTTCGGGCTCTAAGATTCTTTCTTCTGCTTGGTCTAGTCTGCTATTAATTCTTGTAATTGCATGAAGAAATTTTTGTAGTGCATTTTTCAGCTCTATCAGGCCAGTTACATTCTTTTCTGTACTGGTTATTTTGCCTGTCACCTCCTACACTGTTTTAACATAATTCTTAGCTTCCTTGAATTGGGCTTCAATGTACTCCTGTTATTCAGTGATCTTCATTCCTATCCATATTCTGAATTCTATTTCTGTCACTTCATCCATCTCTACTCACTTCAGAGACCTTGCTGGAGAAGTGATGCAGTCATTTGGAGGAAATAAGGCACTCTGGCTTTTTGAGTTGTCAGAGTTCTTGTGCTCATTCTTACTTATCTTTATGGATTTGTGTTCTTTCAATCTTTGAGGTTACTGACCTCTGGATGGATTGTTTTTTATTTCATCCTATTTGATGACCTTGAGGGTTTGACTGTGGTCTAAGGTGGATTCCGCCAATTGTATTTGTTTCTGGAAGATGTTGGGGGCCAACGCTCAGCTCCCAACTTCTGAACTGTGTGCTCTAACTCTGGAAGACTTGTCGTGGTTCCTGACTTTGTTCTCTGGGCTTCTCATGTTTGGAACCCACTGCACTCAGGGGAAAGGAGGACAGGGAGTGAGTTGTGGCAGCTGTGGCAAAGTGCTAATGAATACCAAGTTGCCTGCCTCCCTGCAGGCATTCCGCACATGGCAGAGACAATCCAGCTGGGAGTGGGAAGTCCATGGGGTCCCCTGCTGGAGAGACTGTGCAGTCACACTGGAGGTGGTATTGGCTCAGGGGCGAGGTGCTGGTGGGTGTGGGTCTGGGTGCCTTCTCTGTACCCTGCAAGCAGGAATAATCACTCAGGTTGAGGGAGGATCAACCATTCTCTACACTCACTAAGTTAGCACAATGGCAGAGTACTGGCATGGGTGAGGCTTGTTGACTCTGTGCTTGCCAAGGCCTTGTCTGCTATGTCAGTCAGCAGGGGGAATGACTGCAATGGCAGTCAGCAAGCAGTCAGCAGGGGGAGCAGACTGCACTCCCACACGCGGACGGGGCAAGGAAAGCAAAACCTGTCCACGCAGACATGTACCAGCAAAGTAACGTGACGAGTTGCCATGGGCTCCATGCAAAGCTACAGTATGGGGAGAGACTAGATGAGCTGGTGTGTGGCCATAGGGACCACCTTGCTGGAGCTCTCCACTGTTCAGGCATGGTCTGCCAATGCAGAAGCTATGGTGTGGGGCCCCAAGGCACCCAAGACTACCCTGCAAGCAGGCAATGTCTAGTTGGGGCCCGGGGAGAGGCCAGTCAACCAAGGGGCACTCAGGTTGGACCAGCCCTGTCTGATGGGCAAGACTGCCCTTCAGAAATTAGGTTGAACGGTTTCCCTAAGGCTAAAGTCTCCTACAGGAGCAAGTTGAGCCTAAAGGGGATGGCTGTCCCTGGCCATGCTCCACTACAGAATCCCCTGTATCAAACCCTCTGGGCTGCATATCAGCTAGCTTACCACTCCTACTATTTCTCTAAGCAGCTTTTCCTGCCAATTTGAGCATCTGTGGTCATCAAAGGGCCTTCTCCTACTGGTGTTCCAGAGACTTACGGTGAGAGTGAGTTGCTCCTTGCCAGTTCAACTCACCCATTCTCCTGGAGCTGTTGTGATCCAAAAATTAGTCCCCAGTATTTAGTAGACCTGCACAGGGTTTCTAACTTTCTCCTTCTTCAGCCCAGCTTCTACATCTCCCTCTACCCATTCTCAGTGCCTTCCTTCTCTCTTATCTTATTTAAAAGAGAATTGCATAAAGAAGTGATTTTAAATCTATGTTCATATGCATGCAGTGATAAAGATGTATTTTGTATGAAAATAGCACAAAAAGGGAAGAGAAAACAATTATATGGAAGTACATTTTTGTATATTATTGAAATTAAATTGGTATTAATCCGAACTAGATTGTTAAAATTTAAGATGTTAGTAGTAATCCCCAGGGAAGCCACTAGGAATGTAACTGGAAAATATATATTAAGAGAAATTATAACGAAATTTACTGGTACACTAAATGTATTAGTCCATTTTCATGCTACTGATAAAGATATACTTGAGACTAGGAAGCAAAAGAGGTTTAATTGGACTTAGAGTTCCACATGGCTGGGAAGCCTCAGAATCATAGTGGGAGGTGAAAGGCACTTCTTACATGCTGGTGGCAAGAGAAACTGAGGAATAAGCAAAAGTGGAAACCCCTGATAAACCCATCAGATCTTGTGAGACGTATTCACTATCACAAGAATAGCATGGGAAAGACCAGCCCCCATAATTCAATTACCACTCCTTTGGTCCCTCCCACAACACATGGGAATTCTGGGAGATAAAATTCAAGTTGGTATTTGGGTGGGGACACAGCCAAACCATATCACTAAATAAATGTTTATTTGACATGAAAGAAACCAGGAATGAAGGAAGAGGGAAAAACTATATATATATATATATATATATATATATATATATAGTTTAAGGAAGCTAAAGATAGAATCCCAATCCCTAGGATTTCTGCTGAAAAATCTGCTGTTAATCTAATTTTTTTAAAATAGGTTACTTGATGCTTTTGCCTCACAGCTCTTAAAATTATTTCCTTCATCTTGACTTTAGATAACCTGATGACTATATGCCTAGGTGATAATCTTTTTGCGATGAATTTCACGGGTGTTCTTTGAGCTTCTTGTATTTGAATTTCTAGATTTCCAACAAGATCAGGGAAGTTTTTCTTGATTGTTTCCTCAAATAAGTTTTCCAAACTTTTAGATTTCTCTTCTTCCTCAGGAACACCAATTGTTCTTATGTTTGGTCACTTAACATAAGCCAAATTTCTTGGAGGCTTTATTCATTTTTAAAATTCTTTTTCGTTTATCTTTTTCAGATTGGGTTAATTTGAAAGCCTTGTCTTTGAGTTCTGAAGTTCTTTCTTCTACTTGTTTTATTCCATTGTTAAAATTTTCAATGTATTTTGCATTTCTCTAAGTGTGTCTTTCATTTCCAGAGTTTTGATTGTCTTTTCTCTATGATATCTATTTCTCTGGATACTTTTTCATCCACATCCATTTTTTAAATTTCTTTAAGTTGGTTTTTACCTTTCCCTGGTACCTCCTTGAGTAGCTTAAAAATCAACCTTCTGAATTCTTTATCTGACAGTTCAGAAACTTCTCCTTGGTTTGGATTTATTCCTTGGTTTGGATCACAAAGATCCGAAGTGTGATCTTTGGGGGTGCTATAAATCTTGTTTTTGCATATTGCCAGAATTACTTTTCTGGTGCCTTCTCATATGAGTAGACTTTCAGTGAAAAGATATGGAACTCAAGGGCTGCTGTTCAGATTATTTTGTCTCATGGGGTGATCCCTTGAGGTGGTGCTCCCCTCCCCTAGGGATGGCACTTCCTGAGAGCTACACTGCAGTGATTGTTATTGCTCTTCTGGGTCTAGTTACCAAGCAGGCATACCAGGTTCTGGGCTGACACTGGGGAATGTCTGCAAAGAATCCTGTGATGTGATCTATCTTAAGAACTCTCAGCCATGGACCAGCATCTGCTCCAGTGGAGGTGACAGGAGTAAAGTGGGATCTGTGAGAATCCTTGATTGTAGTTTTGTTTAGCGTGCTGGTTTCCTTGAATGTTTGTTATGCTATTATTGAAGTTGTCACATGGACAGACTCAAGACCACTGGTTAGCCAGGGTGTTACAGGCAGTGGAATTAGCTATTGTTTTCTCCTTTGGATCATGGTTGTTCTGTTCTGAGTTGCTGTAATGACTTCAGTTGATTGGTCTCCAGCCAGGAGGTGGTGTTTTCAAGAGAGCACAAGCTGTGGTAGTAGGAGGGAGATATAAGTTTGCTCTACATTGGCCAGGATAAGTAGTCACATTTCTCAGGCAATGGGCAGACCCATAGAGCTCCCAAGAGTTTGTCATTTGTCTTCAGCTACCAGGCAGATAGAGAAAAAATATCCAGTTGGGGCAGGGTTAGGCAGGTCTTAGCTCAGACCATCCTTGGGCAAGGTTTGCTCTGGTCACTGTGGGGGGTGGAAAATGGTTCTCAGGCCAATGGAGCTATGTCCCCAGGTGGATTATGGCTGCCTTTGCTGCATCATATAGGTCACCAGGGAAGTGGGGGAAAACCAGCAGTGACAGGCCTTAGCCAGCTCCCATGCAACCAGTAAGGCCACTCTCACTCCTGCTATGCCCCACCAATAGCACTGAGTTTATATCCAAGCAGCTGGTGAGCAAAGCTGAGATCTTGCACCAGGCTACAAGCCTCCCCACTGAGAAAGCAGTGCAACCCACCTGCCCATGCTGTGGGCTGTGGTTTCTGTGTTGGTATCTGTACTTCCCATTCACCCCACAACCCCCAGATTCTACTCAGGAAAATTTGTGTTCAGTCAAAATTATTACAAAGTTTAGCTATAGCTTTCTTAATCCTGTGGCCCCTCCCCAATTCTGCTGGCTGCTTTCCCCATAGACCCCTGTGAGATAAAGCCAGGAATGGCTTCCCTGGACTCAAGTTCAGAACTGAGAGTGCCTACAGGGCTTTTTTCTACTTTTTCTACTTTTATATTTCTCTCAGGTCTCTAAATTCATTTCAGCTCTAGGTAGGGTTAAATCCTTCTCCAATAATCTGGATTTTCAGGCTCCCCAATGGGGATGTGTGTTTGAAGGTGGGCTCTTCCCCACTTACACTTTAAGAACTCACAGTTTTTCAGCTGTCTCATGGAGTCTGTAGTGGCAAGCCACTTCTTTCAAAGGGTCTGTGAATTCTTTTAGTTTTCCTACTATGTTCCTGCAGTGGTTCTTGGGGCAAAAGTTCACCGTGTGAGTCTCCACATGCTCTTCTGTCTGTCCAAGTGGGAGCCATACATTAGTCCTGTCTCCTTGATACCATTTTTTCAATATGAACAATTATGTGTCAACAAATTAGATGACCTAGATGAAATGGACAAATTTCTAGAAAAACACAAATTAACAAAACTGACTCAAGAGAGAATATAAATCTGAATAGACCTATAATAAGTAAAGATATTTAATTAGTAATCACAAACTTTGCACAAAGTAATGCACAGAGATGACTCCAGTGATAAATTCTACCAAAATGTTTAAAGAACGTTACTCCCTCATAAACTCTCTCAAAAAATAGAAGAGGATGGAACACTGTCTAATTTATACTATGAAATTGATATTACTCTAATACCAAAACCACACAAAGATATCACAAGAAAACTATGGACTAATATATTTTATGACATAGAGACAAAAATCCTCTGGAAAATACTAGTAAATTGAGTCTAGCAATATATAACAAGGATTATTCACCAATATCAAGTGAGATTTATTCCAGAAATGCAAACTTTGTTCAACATACAAAAATTAATCAATGAGATATACCATATTAATAGAATAAAAGACGAAAATGACAAGATCATTTCAATTGACACTATGATGGTTAATTTTATATGTCAGCTGGAATGGACAATGAAGTACTCAGACTAAGCATTATTTCTTGGTGCATCTGTGAGGGTGTTTCCTGATGAAATTAACATTTGAATTGGAGGGCTCAGTAAAGTACATTGTTCTCCTAAATGTCGTTGGGTATCATTCAATCCATTGAGGGTCTAAATAGAACAAAAGGCAGAAGAAGGAGGAATCGGCCTCCTTTTTTCGTGCGTCACTGCTTCATCTGGGACATCTCACATCATCTTCTCCTGCCCTTGGACCAGGAGTTACATAATCAACTCCTGGTTCTCAGGCTTTGGCCTTGGACTAAATTACACCAATGGCTTTCCTGGGTCTGCAGGTTGTAGATAGAAGACCATGTGAGTTCTCAACCTCTATAATCTTGGGAGCCAATTCCTTACTATAGATAGATAGATGTTAGATAGATAAATAGATGGATAGATAGATAGATAATATGGATATAGTGTGATACTAGCATAGGGATACATACATACAATGTGGTACTAGCATATATATATTTGATGCTCTCAAGTATACATTGTTGCACTAGGATAAGGGTAGACATATAGATCTGAAAGTCCATAAATAAACCTCTGTTTCATACTATATGCAAAAGCCAACTCAATATGAATCAAAAACCTAAATGCAAAAGATAAAATTATAAAACTTTCAGGAGAAAACATTGGGGAAAACCCTGAACTTGGATATGGCAATGATTTATTAAAAGTGACACTAAAAGCATAAGCACCCTTTCACCACAAAAAGATAATCTGTACTTCATCAAAATTAAAACTCTTGTGCTCCAAAGGACACTTTTTAAAAATAGCTTTAGGAGTAAAAGTGGTTTCTGGTTACATGGATGAATTGCATGGTGGCGAAGTCTGGGATTTTAGTGCATCCATCACCCAAATAGTGTACATTGTACCCAATAGGTAGTTTTTCATCATTTACCTCCCAGCGTCCCCTCTTCTGAATCTCAAATATTTATTATACCACTCTGTATGCCTTTGCACACCCATAACTTACCTCCCACTTCTAAGTGAAAACATGTGGCATTTGCTTTTTGATTCCTGAGTTATCTCACTTAGGATAATGGACTCCAGTTCCATCCAAGTTACTGCAAAAGAAATAATTTTATAAATTTTTATAGCTGAGAAGTATTCCACTGTGTGTGTGTATATATATATACACATATATATCACATTTTCCTTAACCACTTATTAGTTGTTGGGTACTTAGGTTGGTTTCATATGTTTGCAATTGGGAATTGTGTTGTGATAAACATATGCATGCAGGTATCTTTTTAATAGAGTGACTTATTTTCCTTTGGGTAGATACCCAGTAGTGGGATTGCTGGGTTGCATGGTAGATCTATTTTAGTTTTCTCAGAAATATTCATACTGTTTTGCATAGAGGCTGTACTAATTTACATTCTCACCAACAGGATATAAGCGTTCCCTTTTCAGCACATCCACGCCAACATGTATTTTTTTTTTACTTTTTAGTAATAGCCACTTTGGCTGTGGTAAGGTGGTATCTCATTGTGGTTTTTATTTGCATTTCCCTGATGATTAGTGATGTTGAACATTTTCTGATATGTTTGTTAGCCATGTGTGTATCTTCCTTTGAGAAATGTCTATTTGTGTCATTTGCCACTTTTTAATGATTTTTTTTTTCTTGCTGATATGTTTGAGTTCCTTGTAGACTCTGGATATTAGTCCTTTGTCAGATGCATAATTTATAAACATTTTCTCCCATTCCATAAGCTGCTGATCTAATCTGATAATTATTTCTTTCACTATGCAGAGCCTTTTTGCTTTAATTAGTTCCCATTTATTTGTTTTTGTTTTGATGCATTTGCTTTTAGGGTCTTAGTCATAAATTATTTGCCTAAGCCAATGTCCAGAAATGTTTTTCAAGGTTTTCTTATAGAATTTTTAGGTTTTAAGACTTAAAGTGTTTAATTCATCTTAAGTTAATTTTGGTATATGGTGAGAGATGGGGATAGTTTCATTTCTCCAATGTGGCTCTCCAATTTTTCCAGTACCATTTGTTGAATAGGAAATCTTTTCCCCAATTTATGTTTCTGTATTGCTTTTTCCAAGATCAGTTGGTTGTAACTATTTGGCTTTATTTATGTGTTCTCTATTCTGTTCCATTAGCCTAGTTATCTGCCTTTATACCAGTACCATGCTGTTTGGGTTACTGTAGCCTTGTAGTATAATTTGAAGTGGGCTAATGCAATGTCTCCAGATTTGTTCTTTTTGCACAGGATTGCTTTCCCTATTTGGGCTCTTTTTTGGTTCCATGTGAATCTTAGGATTCCTTTTTCTAATTCTGTGGAAAATGATGTTAGCATTATGATAGGAATTGCATTGAATCTATAGATGCTTTGGGCAGTGTGGTCATTTTCACAATATTGATTTTTCCAATCCATGTATTTGTGTTATCTATGATTTCTTCAGCAGTGTTTTGTAGTTCTCCTGTTAGAGATCTTTCACCTCCTTGATTAAGTATATTCCTGGGTATTTTATTTTGTTTTGTTTTTGTAGCTATTGTATAAAGGATTGAGTTCTTGATTTCATTCTCTGCTTGATCATTGTTGGTGTGTAGCAGTGGTACTAATTCATAAACATATTAATCTTGTAACTTGAGACTTTACTAATTCATTTATCAGACCTAGGAGTCTTTTAGAGGAGTATTTAGGGTTTTCTAGATGTAAGATCATATCATCAGCAAACAGAGATAATTTGACTTCCTGTTTTCCAATTGGGGTGTCATTTATTTCTTGGCCTTGCCTGAATGCTTTGGCTAGGACTCTCCAAAGCACACTATTAAGAAAGTAAAAAGAAAACATACAGAAGAGCTCCCAGCGCGAGTGACACAGAAGACAGGTGATTTCTGCATTATCAACTGAGGTACTGGGTTCATCTCACTGGGGAGTGCCGGACAATCGGTGCTGGTCAGCTGTTGCAGCCTGACCAGCGAGAGCTGAAGCACGGTGAGGCATCGCCTCACCTGGGAAGTGCAAGGGGGAAGGGAATCCATTTTCCTAGCCAGGGGAACTGAGACACACAACACCTGGAAAATCGGGTAACTCCCACCCCAATACTGCGCTTTAAGCAAAAGGGCACACCAGGAGATTATATCCCACACCTCGCCGGGAGGGTCCCACGCCCACAGAGCCTTCCTCACTGCTAGCACAGCAGTCTGCGATCTAACCGCAAGGCAGCAGTGACGCTGGGGGAGGGGCACCCGCCATTGCTGAGGCTTAAGTAGGTAAACAAAGCCCTGGGAAGATCGAACTGGGTGGAGCTCACAGCAGCTCAAGGAGGCCTGCCAGTCTCTGTAGACTCTACCTCTGGGGACAGGGCACAGCTAAACAACAACAACAACAACAACAACAACAAAAGCAGCAGAAACCTCTGCAGACGCAAGCAACTCTGTCTAACAGCTTTGAAGAGAGCAGTGAATCTCCCAACGCGGAGGTTGAGATCTGAGAAGGGACAGACTGCCTGCTCAAGTGGGTCCCTGACCCCTGAGTAGCCTAACTGGGAGACATTCTCCACTAAGGGGCATACCGACACCCCACACCTCACACGGTGGAGTACACCCCTGAGAGGAAGCTTCCAAAGCAAGAATCAGACAGGTACACTCACTGTTCAGCAGTATTCTATCTTCTGCAGCCTCTGCTGCTGACACCCAGGCAAACAGGGTCTGGAGTGGACCTCAAGCAATCTCCAACAGACCTACAGCTGAGGGTCCTGACTGTTAGAAGGAAAACTATCAAACAGGAAGGACACCCACACCAAAACCCCATCAATACGTCACCATCATCAAAGACCAGAGGCAGATAAAACCACAAAGATGGGGAAAAAGCAGGGCAGAAAAGCTGGAAATTCAAAAAATAAGAGCACATCTCCCCCTCCAAAGGAACGCAGCTCATCGCCAGCAACAGATCAAAGCTGGACAGAGAATGACTTTGACAAGATGAGAGAAGAAGGCTTCAGTCCATCAAACTTCCCAGAGCTAAAGGAGGAATTACATACCCAGTGCAAAGAAACTAAAAATCTTGAAAAAAGAGTGGAAGAATTGATAACCAGAATAATTAATGCAGAGAAGGCCATAAACAAACGGACAGAAATGAAAACCATGACACGAGAAATACGTGACAAATGCACAAGCTTCAGTAACCGACTCGATCAACTGGAAGAAAGAGTATCAGCGATTGAGGATCAAATGAATGAAATGAAGAGAGAAGAGAAATCTAAAGAAAAAAGAAGAAAAAGAAATGAACAAACCCTGCAAGAAGTATGGGATTATGTAAAAAGACCAAATCTACGTCTGATTGGGGTGCCTGAAAGTGAGGAGGAAAATGGAACCAAGTTGGAAGACACTCTTCAGGATATCATCCAGGAGAACTTCCCCAACCTAGTAGGGCAGGCCAACATTCAAATTCCGGAAATACAGAGAACGCCACAAAGATACTCCTCGAGAAGAGCAACTCCAAGACACATAATTGCCAGATTTACCAAAGTTGAAATGAAGGAAAAAATCTTAAGGGCAACCAGAGAAAAAGGTCGGGTTGCCCACAAAGGGAAGCCCATCAGACTAACAGCAGATCTCTCGGCAGAAACTCTACAAGCCAGAAGAGAGTGGGGGCCAATATTCAACATTCTTAAAGAAAAGAATTTTAAACCCAGAATTTCATATCCAGCCAAACTAAGTTTCATAAGTGAAGGAGAAATAAAAATCCTTTACAGTTAAGCAAATGCTTAGAGATTTTGTCACCACCAGGCCTGCCTTACAAGAGACCCTGAAGGAAGCACTAAACATGGAAAAGAACAACCGGTACCAGCCATTGCAAAAACATGCCAAAATGTAAAGACCATCGAGGCTAGGAAGAAACTGCATCAACTAACGAGCAAAATAACCAGTTAATATCATAATGGCAGCATCAAGTTCACACATAACTATATTAACCTTAAATGTAAATGGACTAAATGCTCCAATTAAAAGATACAGACTGGCAAATTTGATAAAGAGTCAAGACCCATCAGTCTGCTGTATTCAGGAGACCCATCTCACATTCAGAGACATACATAGGCTCAAAATAAAGGGATGGAGGAAGATCTACCAAGCAAATGGAGAACAAAAAAAGCAGGGGTTGCAATTCTAGTCTCTGATAAAACAGACTTTAAATCATCAAAGATCAAAAGAGACAAAGAAGGCCATTACATAATGGTAAAGGGATCAATTCAACAGGAAGAGCTAACTATCCTAAATATATATGCACCCAATACAGGAAAACCCAGATTCATAAAGCAAGTCCTTAGAGACTTACAAAGAGACTTAGACTCCCATACAATAATAATGGAAGACTTCAACACTCCACTGTCAACATTAGACAGATCAATGAGACAGAAAGTTAACAAGGATATTCAGGAATTGAACTCATCTCTGCAGCAAGCAGACCTAATAGACATCTACAGAACTCTCCACCCGAAATCAACAGAACATACATTCTTCTCAGCACCACATCACACTTATTCCAAAACTGACCACATAATTGGAAGTAAAGCACTCCTCAGCAAATGTACAAGAACAGAAATTATAACAAACTGTCTCTCAGACCACAGTGGAATCAAACAAGAACTCAGGACTAAGAAACACAATCAAAACTGCTCAACTACATGGAAACTGAATAACCTGCTCCTGAATGACTACTGGGTATACAATGAAATGAAGGCAGAAATAAAGATGTTCTTTGAAACCAATGAGAACAAAGATACAACATACCAGAATCTCTGGGACACATTTAAAGCAGTGTGTAGAGGGAAATTTATAGCACTAAATGCCCACAAGAGAAAGCAGGAAAGATCTAAAATTGACACTCTAACATCACAATTAAAAGAACTAGAGAAGCAAGAGCAAACATATTCAAAAGCTAGCAGAAGGCAAGAAATAACTAAGATCAGAGCAGAACTGACGGAGATAGAGACACAAAAAACCCTCCAAAACATCAATGAATCCAGGAGCTGGTTTTTTCGAAAGATCAACAAAATTGACAGACCGCTAGCAAGACTAATAAAGAAGAAAAAAAGAGAGAAGAATCAAATAGACGCAATAAAAAATGATAAAGGGGATATCACCACCAGCCCCACAGAAATACAAACTACCATCAGAGAATACTATCAACACCTCTACGCAAATAAACTGGAAAATCTAGAAGAAATGGATAATTTCCTGGACACTTACACTCTCCCAAGACTAAACCAGGAAGAAGTTGAATCCCTGAATAGACCAATAGCAGGCTCTGAAATTTAGGCAATAATTAATAGCCTACCAACCAAAAAAGCAGGACCAGATGGATTCACAGCTGAATTCTATCAGAGGTACAAGGAGGAGCTGGTACCATTCCTTCTGAAACTATTCCAATCAATAGAAAAAGAGGGAATCCTCCCTAACTCATTTTATGAAGCCAACATCATCCTGATACCAAAGCCTGGCAGAGACACAACAAAAAAAGAGAATTTTAGACCAATATCCCTGATGAACATCGACGCAAAAATCCTCAATAAAATACTGGCAAACCGGATTCAGCAGTACATCAAAAAGCTTATCCACTATGATAAAGTTGGCTTCATCCCTGGGATGCAAGGCTGGTTCAACATACGCAAATCAATAAACGTAATCCAGCATATAAACAGAATCAAAGACAAAAACCCCATGATTATCTCAATAGATGCAGAAAAGGCCTTTGACAAAATTCAACAGTCCTTCATGCTAAAAACTCTCAATAAATTCGGTATTGATGGAACGTATCTCAAAATCATAAGAGCTATTTATGACAAACCCACAGCGAATATCATACTGAATGGGCAAAAACTGGAAAAATTCCCTTTGAAAACTGGCACAAGACAGGGATGCCCTCTCTCACCACTCCTATTCAACATAGTGTTGGAAGTTCTGGCTAGGGCAATCAGGCAAGAGAAAGAAATCAAGGGTATTCAATTAGGAAAAGAAGAAGTCAAATTGTCCCTGTTTGGAGATGACAGGATTGTATATTTAGCAAATCCCATCGTCTCAGCCCAAAATCTTCTTAAGCTAATAAGAAACTTCAGCAAAGTCTCAGGATACAAAATTAATGTGCAAAAATCACAAGCATTCTTATACACCAGTAACAGACAAACAGAGAGCCAAATCATGAATGAACTTCCATTCACAATTGCTTCAAAGAGAATAAAATACCTAGGAATCCAACTTACAAGGGATGTAAAGGACCTCTTCAAGGAGAACTACAAACCACTGCTCAGTGAAATAAAAGAGGACACAAACAAATGGAAGAACATACCATGCTCATGGATAGGAAGAATCAATATCGTGAAAATGGCTATACTGCCCAAGGTAATTTATAGATTCAATGCCATCCCCATCAAGCTACCAATGAGTTTCTTCACAGAATTGGAAAAAACTGCTTTAAAGTTCATATGGAACCAAAAAAGAGCCCGCATCTCCAAGACAATCCTAAGTCAAAAGAACAAAGCTGGAGGCATCACGCTACCTGACTTCAAACTATACTACAAGGCTACAGTAACCAAAACAGCATGGTACTGGTACCAAAACAGAGATATAGACCAATGGAACAGAATAGAGTCCTCAGAATAATACCACACATCTACAGCCATCTGATCTTTGACAAACCTGAGAAAAACAAGAAATGGGGAAAGGATTCCCTATTTAATAAATGGTGCTGGGATAATTGGCTAGCCATAAGTAGAAAGCTGAAACTGGATCTTTTCCTTACTCCTTATATGAAAATTAATTCAAGATGGATTAAAGACTTAAATGTTAGACCTAATACCATAAAAACCCTAGAAGAAAACCTAGGGCCGGGCGCGGTGGCTCAAGCCTGTAATCCCAGCACTTTGGGAGGCCGAGACGGGCGGATCACGAGGTCAGGAGATCGAGACCATCCTGGCTAACATGGTGAAACCCAGTCTCTACTAAAAAAAATACAAAAAGCTAGCCGGGCGAGGTGGCGGCGCCTGTAGTCCCAGGTACTCGGGAGGCTGAGGCAGGAGAATGGCGGGAACCCAGGAGGTGGAGCTTGCAGTGAGCCGAGATCAGGCCACTGCACTCCAGCCTGGGCGACAGAGCGAGACTCCATCTAAAAAAAAAAAAAAAAAAAAA